>NC_068281.1:43309984-43609984 GCF_025860055.1 Xyrauchen texanus | reverse complement strand
GTTTCTGCAAAGGAAGAATCTAGACCAACACTGAAAAGGTGGAATAGAAGCTGCATCTAAAACTGTGGTCCTCTTCCAGGGGTGGGGACCCACTAAGGGGCCTCAATGTCTTTAAAATGATTTAGATCAGAAAGATTATTATGAGTTAAATATTAATTACATTATAAAACTTACTAAAAATGCTCAAATTAATGTTCTCTTCAACATCTTCCAAACCTAGCCCTAGTCTGGTTCAATGAGGCACTGCATTCAAGCTAGACAGATAACTTTCTGCTGAAATACTATATCCAAAGCATTTTAAAACAAACGATAAAAGCAATTCTGTTTGCTTAAAACTAAATTGTGCTGGTACACAGCAGGCTTAACACAGCTATGTAAAGATACCTTGTAAAGGTATGCAATGGAGGAGTCAGGAGACAGTGAACAGTTGTGGTTAGTGTTTATTTCCTCCACACACAAACAGGTTAAACAAAAACAATGGCTCTCAGTGGCCAACTCAAAATAAGGCTTGTGGAACTATAATGTTGCAGTCTTTTTTATTGCTGCCAGTCCTCCAGACTTTAGTCCCTTGCCACACTCTCTCCCACTCTGATGCTCTGGCATGCCTTATGTCTCCCTCCACAATCACTATAATGAGACAGGTGTTAAAGAGCAACATGCAGGTTGGACACCCCTATATAGCATAGTGTATGTTGATGATAAAACAACTAGATTTTCTGACCTGGAGTAATATATATTTAGCCATTAACGATATTTTGAGATACATTTTGAGAAAATGTGATAAAATAACTTCCTCGTCTATAAAGCACTAACCGGAAGTGACGATGGCCGAGGGAGTCTGGTCAAGCTCAAGCTCAGGTTACAATGGATGCGAATGAAGAAACCGAGTTCTCCGGTGTGGATGAACATGCCTATGATGGCCCACAGGCCTATAATTATGAGCCTCCTAGGCGAGATAGAAGCCAGGGGGAGATCAGGGGGAGGAACAATGGGCAGAGGAGAGAAGTAGAGTTGTGGTGTCAAGAAACCCAGTGGCGAATAGGGCAAGTGACTTGGTGAGTTAATGTAAGTTAGCACCGTGGCTAACGCTGGTTCATCTACTGTAGGGCTAGTACCTTGGTGTTATGCAATAAATCTGCTTTAGCAAACATACGTTCAACCTTGTTCTTGATTAAACATCCAATTAGATTGTCTTAATTTAAGCCAGCAACGTTTTGTTTTCTCATATTCTACGCTGACAGTGATTATGCAAACACAGAGAGAGAAGGAAAAAAAAAACCACACAATAACATAGAATACAAGCTTAGTTACCAGTTACCAACTGGATCAGTAATAAATCAGTAAATAAAAAGAGATATAAAACCAAAGCAACTCTGACAAGTCAAAAAAATCTAGGGGATTTCTACATATTGAGTAATACATTTGGACCTTGCAATTTACTGGAGAGTATAACGTTAGCCTACGGGGATACAAAATCAGACGGGAGGGCGACGGGAGAACAGTTTGAATTGAAATGCGGGGGAAACAGGAGAGTTGGGCTAGCTTCCTGCCAATAGCTATAGCATTGTGCAAACTACTAAATTCATTTCAGAAGGCAGACAATTACGTTACGACAACCTGTCCTAAAGCTCAGTCTCTCTCGCTCTCTCTGTATTATTATACTAAATAAATATTAAATATTTAATATTATAAAAAATATATTATATAAAAATATTATACCACTATTATTATTACGAAATTACACAAATTAAGAGTTAAAATAATTAAAAGTAAGACTTACTCTGCTAAGTGCTCGTTTTCGTTGCACAGAATGTCTGCTAACATTAGCACTTGGTCCTCCAGTCCCGCCCGCGCCAAAATCCGGTGTACTTTGACGGTGGACTTGATTCCATCGAGTGCACCGAGGGAACAGCATCAGTAATCAGCCTCACGTGGTCCTTACACCGAAATCCCATCCGAGACTCCAACAAATCTCCAGGTCGATAATTCTCCGGAGTGAAATGTGCACCACAAACGACTGAGTGTGTGGTAACAGACGCGGCAGTGAAGCCTGCTCTCTTCACCTGCACAAAACGCACCCAAGAAGGAAAATGATGGACACGATGTCCTGACAGGCTGGAATTCGTGCAACCAGCACAAACACAATAATTTACCATTATGGCTTCTCTAAAACTCGATATAAAAGTTTCTGTCTCTCACTACATCAACACCCAACAATGAGAGAAATGACTGCAAGCTCTTTTATTTGCCTCGCCCTACGTCATATGACGCGTTGCTATAGCGGGAAAGGCGTATTCCAGAGCCTAGCACATTTTCATCAAAATCTCTACATCAAATGAGATTTCATTAGTAATTTCTACATATGTGTTTTTAAAAGACCTCTGCAGACAATATAAAGTATTAATTCAGTTATAAATTCAACCTGTATGTTGCTCTTTAAAGCAATTACAGCCCAGGTGATGACCTTACCGCTTTCCCTCTCCCCCAAACAGACACATGACCGCACCCTCCATGCAACATACCTTTAAAAGCTTGAATTCTCTTCAGGAAAAATATGAATATAAAATGTAACCCATTACCTGCTAAAATCTCCTACAAACGTTGGTGGTATGTTACTGCAGAAGAAATCATCCAGCAGTAGATAATGGATTTGCTGCTGCCAAAAGAACGGTGTGATGTCACGGTCAGCCGAAGGACCCCCACGGTCCCTGCAGGTGATGCCGGAGATCTTTTATATACTCTTTGACGATATATGCAAAGAAAGATCTTTATCTCCTCTCCAGTGCCCATAGTTGAAGGTAGACTGCTGCATTAGCTGAATTAGGCTCCCTTTATAAGGGCTCTGGTGATAGCTGCCTATATTAACGTTCTAAAATAATGCTCTAAAATAATGATGTCTTGCTCGACTCTTTCGATAACATGATCGCTTCCATGACAGGGTTGTCAGCTGCTGTTTATATGTTGTGTTTAGCAGCAGCATGGGTAGATCAGCATTACCATTGATATGTTTTTTTTAATGATTATCATTTTTATTCAAACACAGAAAATCAAAACATAAATATACAAAATCAACTTTTAACACCCACTACCATAACTCCCCATACCCAACCCTACCCCGACTCTCAACAAACACCCCTGTGGTCATACGTGAGCACATACTGTACCAAAGAAAACCAAAAACGAATTTAAAAAAATATAAAAGATCACACACATTAATAACTACCCCTCTCTCTCCACTGATCCACACAGAGAACCCTCCAAGAATGGCAAGTATCTACCCCATTTCCCAAAAACAAATCCAAATTCCCCAGTCTTCTATATGACCCTTCTTCTAGAGCCGCCACCCTACCCATCTCAGAGCACCACTCCTGAAATGGGGGTGCTCCAGCCGAATTCCAACCCTCAAAATCACCTGTCTGGCGACCATAACATTGGTTAGGACCCAATCCTCCACATGTTTATTCCCCACCTCCCAAAACACAGAGTCTGGGGCAGAAAAAAACACGAGTGCCCAAGATACCACATACAAAACTCTGAACCCTCAACCAAAACCCTTGGATTTTAACACACCCCCAACAAACCTGGGTTTAACACACCCCCAACAAACATGTTTTGGGTTGCTCATTTTCATGGGGTTTTCAATTCTCCCTGATTCCCATCATCATTGGGGAACCAAGTCACTTCAGGGCTCGTGGGCGAGGGGATTTATGTTGTGTGACCACTACAAGTCTCTTTTAGCAGCTCTACATGTTGTAGACCCTAACACAGAGGATAATCAGGATCGCCTTAAGAAGTTGCGTTATCTTATGGACCACCTCAAACAAAAATGCCAGCAGCTCTTTCAGCCTAAACAAAATCTCACAACAGATGAAAGTATGGTCAAGTCTAAAGCTCGGTCAGGATTTAAACAATACATGAAGGGCAAGCCTACTTGGTGGGGTTTTAAATTATGGGTAATTGCAACATCAGACTCGGGGTATACTCTCGACTTTAATGATTACACAGGTAGTCATGATGGGCGTGTCACTGACTTGGCCCCCAAAGTAATTAAATCATTACTGCAGCCATTCAAAGACCAGGGCCACAATGTTTGGTTTGACAACTTTTACACATCCCCAGCTCTTATGGTCAAGTTGTTAGAAATAGGAACTAATGCCTGTGGGACATGCAGGGTGAATCGTAAACTGTTTCCTGCAGAATTTAAAGACATCAAAAGATGGGAAAGCAAGACAGCTCGTGGGGATATGAGGTGGTGTAGGATTGAGGGGAATATACTTGTAATTCAGTGGAAGGACATGCGTGCAGTTACATGCCTCTCTAATTACCACAATGCGAATGGCTCAACCGAAATTACTAGGTTTGTAAAAAATTATGGCGACTGGACAAATGTAGCAGCCCTCCAGCCCACTGTCATCAGCGATTATAACAAAAACATGAGCAGTGTTGATGGGTCAGACCAAATGATAAAATCTTACGACGTCCTACAAAATACTTTTTTCCACTTCATAGACATTGCCGTTGTTAATAGTTTCATATTGTTTAAGGAATGGTAACATATTCATGCAGCACCAGGGGATGAGCATAGACTGTTGAACTTAACCCAGATAGATTTCATCTAAAACCTGGAGGGAGGCGGCAGGGAGGGATCGATATTCACGCAAGTTTCCCTTTGCAAACACTAAAGCCTGTATTCCCTCCTTCATCATCACTCCACACAGCCCATGTCCCTACATTTGAAGAGTCCTCTAAGAGATGTTGGCTATGCTATTGGAAAAGTAGGACTGAAAATAAAACTAAAGTACCTTGTTGCATGTCAGGATGTAATGGCAAAACATTTTGATTGGTTCACGATAGGAACTGTTTTCAGTCTTGGCACTCAACTGAGTGTGACCACTTTCGCAAAGAGGCCTAGGTTGGGCTGTGTTTACTGGTGTTGTTCTCCCCCTTCCCACCCTCTCTTCTCTCCACAGGTATTGCAGTTGTTGAGTATTTATGAATTTATATATATATATATATATATATATATATATATATATATATATATATATATATATATATATTCTGTTTTTGCACTCTTTATTATAAATGTATTTACTGTAGTAAGTTCAAAATTTTGATTTTGTATGTTTTGCTGTGTAATTTTAATGTAATTCTAATGTTCAAATTAAGTGTGTTTTTAATTGAACAAATAAAATGTAAATTTCAGTGTTTGTGTCCTTCAATTTCAGATGCAATCTCAATTTATTATTACAGGTGCTCAAAAGGAGTTTTTGAAGAGTGGTCATGTGAAATGTATCTTAATATTCTAAATGTTTGTTTTATTCCGTTTTCCCACTATTCACTAGAATGGTCATAACTTTTAAACAATAGATTATATTTCTAATCTGTCTGCTATTCTACATTGCCCACAAAATTATGCATATTTCATACACTACGTTTCCCTCTAGCTTGTAATTAAAATGGTTGAAAATGCAGTTGTCTGATGAAGTATGGTGGCCAGAGAAGATTTTTATAAATATTGCTGTGTGAAATCTTATTGATAAATTAAATAGCACCTTACGCTGAAAAATTATTGATTTCTATCACAAGCCCAATCTGGGCTAGTTTTGGAAAAGAAAATAGCTCTAAGAGCTTCATTCTCCATAATTTTATCTCAGACAGAGAAGCCCTGTTGTGTGTATGTGTAAGTGTAATGACTATGGGCGGACACATTGTAAAGGTTCCACCCTCCAAACATCTGTTTAAGGAATATTGATGATAAAATAGTTAAACTTGATTAAGTAACAGATTAAACTTTTTTAATTAAATCACACGTGTTAATGCGTTAGTTGTGACAATTCTATTCAGAATACATCTAGGGAATTTACCAACTTGAGAGAGACTGACTATATAGGGACTGATAAATTGATTAATTTTGGATTCAACATCGATTTAGGTTGTCTACCCAATGCCACTATTGCTCAGCTGATATTGTAATTTACTTTACAATCCCTTTTTACTTTTGTTTTAAAAAAGTATTGTAGCCAACAAAACTTAGGTATTAAGGTTGCAAATAGCCTCTCAATGCTTTAATTCTGAGTTCGAGTGTTTAGATTGAAGAACATAAAGCGAAAGGAGATCTCCATCTAGATTGTAAGTAAAAAAGCCTAGTTGCTTATAATTTAGGGTAGTTGAGTATCATTAAAGACACTGTAAGAAGATAACCCACGGCATGCAAGCAGCAGACGTGTGAGGGGCGAGCTCTGCACATTTTGCTAGTTTATTTTCCTGTTATAATAAGGTGAGATTCGATACACCAAGTTACATATTTGTTCTTTGAGGTAAACATGGCAAAGAACTCAAAATCCTCGGGCTCTGGAGACATTAAAAGACACTTACATACTCTAGATGAATTCTCTGATGGGCCTGCTGACCGAGGACTCGATTTGTTTGGCACAGCAGAAGAAATCAACCGGTCCAACATGTTTGTGATGCTGACAAGGTTGTTGCTGACTTGGAGGATCTCACTTTAATACGTTGATTGACTACAGCAATGGGAAAAAAATTCTCTGACTTGGTTACAAGAGTGGCAGATGTAACAGATTGATTATCCGGGAATCATCGAAAAGCTGGAAAATCTCGGAAATAGGAGCAGAAGAAATAACATACTCCCAGACTTTGCAAATTGGAATTCCTGAGCATGAAGAAGGCAGAAAAATTGGGAAATTCCTTGATGAGCTCTTCCAGAGTCTGCTCAATATAATGAGCCATAAGCTGGAAATCAAGCGAGCTCACAGAGTCCTGGCTCGCAGATCTGCTGATGGAGAAAGGCCCCGAATTCAGGCCAAATTTCTGATATCATACCATAAAGATCTTGTGTTGCGCAAGGCGAGGAGCAAAGGAAAGCTTTCTTGGAAGAATCACAATATTTTCTTGCTCCCAGACTTTGCAAATTCGACAAGAGAGAAAAGTGATCGATTCAAGGAGTGCAAGAAACTCTTGCATCAACGGAAGTTTGCTTTTGCACTGATGCTTCCGGCCAAACTGAAAATAAAAACGAAGGATGGCCGCAAAGTATTTACGTGTCCCAAATAAGCACTGTCCTTCATAAATACATTGAAGTAAGCCATTTGCTGTTTCTTATGCGAGTGGATTGACATACACATGATTTTCTGAGGAATCTGGGCACCATTTCTGTTTCTGTTGGTTCTGCCTAGCGGCTGGAGTTTGTTTTGTGGAATATCACTTCCCCTTCAAGAAACTTTTGCATTAACAGAGGATCGCATCTGCACTGGGGTTCCTGGCCAGCTTGAAAGTGGATGCTGGGGATGGTTGCAAAATATCTACATGCCCACACAAAGGATGTCTTTTATAAAGCTGATGGACTGAGTAAGTCATGGTGTATTTTTTTTATGTGGCCTCCGTGTAAATTTGAATCTTGACAATCCAAAAGGCACATGAAGGACCCTCAGACCATAAGAAAAAAAGATTGAACTCATTGGCCTGAATGTCTGGAGGAAACCTGGCATCACCTGGTCAATACCATCTCTACAGTGAAGCATGGTGGTGGCAGCATCATGCTGTGGGGATGTTTTTCAGTGGCAGTAACTGGGAGACTAGTCAGGATCGAGGGAAAGATGAATGCTGCAAATGTACAGAGACATCCTTTATGAAAACCTGCTTCAGAGCGCTCTGGACCTCAGACTGGGGCGAAGTTTCATCTTCCAAAAGGACAACGACCCTAAGCACACAGCCAAGATAACAAAGGAGTGGCTACGGGACAACTCTGTGAATGTCCTTAAGTGGTCCAGACAGAGCCCAGACTTGAACCTGATTGAACATCTCTAGAGAGATCTGAAAATGGATGTGCACTGGCACTCCCCCTCCAACCTCGTGGAGCTTGAGAGGTCCTGCAAAGAAGAATGGGAGAAACTGCCCAAAAATAGGTGTGCAAAGTTTGTAGCATCATACAAAAAAGATTTGTGGCTGTAATTTGTGCCAAAGGTGCTTCAACAAAGTATTGAGCAAAGGCTGTGGATACTTATGTACATGTGATTTTTTTTTTTTCTTTTTTTTTATTTGTAATAAATTTGCAAAGATTTCAAACAAACTTCTTTCACTTTATCATTATGGGGTATTGTTTGTAGAATTTTGAGGAAAATAATGAATTTAATAAATTTTGGAATAAGGCTGTAACATAACAAAATGTGGAAAAATTGAAGCGCTCTGAATACTTTCCGGATGCACTGTAGATATTATTGGACCCTCTCTAGATTATATAGGCTTGGTCAAAGACACGCCCACCTGCTGGCGATGCCAATCAGAAGTTAGAGACATAACCCATGTCTTTTGGGGGGGGGGTGTTAACATCCAAGATTTTTGGTTAAAGGTTCAGAATGATTTGTGTGACGATTTGAACATTCACTTTGTCCAAGACTGCGTATTTTGGATGATGGGTCGGTCATATGGGGGGATAATCATATAAAAAATTTGGTTCTGACCAGTCTCATGATCAGCAGGCAAATAATTTATATATATATATATATACACACACATCATAGGGGGTGTTGTGTGTGTGGGACCACAGGGGGTGTTTGTTAGGGGGTCAGGGTAGGATTGTATTAGTTGAGTTTGAATGTAAAATGTTGATTCCTGGTATATGTGTTTGGTTTTTCTTTGTCATGTACAATGAATCAATACAAAAAAATTAAACACAAAAAAAAAAAAAAGTCCCTAATTGTATCTGTAAAAATGCTTCAGTAAAACAACATTAATTGGTAAACGTGTAGTTACCTTAACATATACAGGACTAAATTTAAATATATTTAATAAGACAATATATGTAGTTATGGAAAGATTGTGTAAATTAAAAAAAAATTCAGATGTAAAAAGTCTAATTTTCTTCTAATTTTTAATATCAGGTATGTACTTTAGGGTGTTTTGTGCTATATTTGATGTAGTTTAGTTAATGTTTACTGTATTATTTTAATTTCACATGTTACCCTGAAGGTGTTTAGTGTTTGTGTGAGTGACACGGAGCACTGTTTCTACATGGTTATTGGTCATTGCTCCTGGAAGGGCCACTACTGATGAACTTGAATGTCATCATACCTTCTGTAATACTATGTACTACAGTGATAAACAATACATTCTAAAGTAAAAAACTGATTTTTACAATTTCAGAAGGTTAATATCAAGTTTATAATTTAACAATATAATCAACGATAAGGCACTGTAAATTATACAGGCCTCAAAGTTACATCCCATAAAGCCTGAAATGTGGTTATCGTATTTTTTTGTGATTTTCTGGCAACCACAGCTGCCAGTTTTTTACCATCATTTAACAGTATTTTCTTTTCAGCGCACCCAGATTAAAAACAGGTTAGAGGGTGTGAGCACAGTGCAACACAGGTTGTACAAGGTTATGATCATTTATACAGTATGCATAAATGCTTTTCTGCATTTTTCTGTCCCTTACCATTATTCTTTAGTTATGACTGTCAAATTACAGCCACCAGATCAAGTGAATTGAATGAAGTTGATCTGACTAGTGAAGACTGACGTGTTACAAAGTGTTGACCCTGAAATTAAATTAGCTCAATATGAAAGTTTTGGACAATGCTTTTTAAAATGAATCTTCAGACTACTTGATTGAGTGAAACTCTTCCCACATGAAGTGCATTTGAATGGCTTCTCTCCACTATGAACTCTCACGTGTGCTTTCATGATTGATGATGTAATAAAACTCTTTCCACAAAAAGAACACACGTGAGGCTTCTCCTGTGTATGGGATATCAGGTGTAACTTTAACTTTGATGCACCCGTAAAAGTCTTGCCGCACTGATCACAGTTAAATGGCTTAAATCCAGAGTGATACTGCAGATGAACTGTGAGATTGCTTGCTTGAGTGAAACTCTTTCCACAGTGAGAACAGGTGAAAGGCTTTTCTCCAGTGTGAATTCTCATGTGAAGCTGAAGATGTCCATTTTGTGCAAAACCCTTTCCACATAGAGAGCATGTAAATGGTTTCTCTCCAGTGTGGATTTTCATGTGACGCTGAAGATGTCCTTTCTGTATGAAACTCTTTCCACACTGAAGGCATGTGAAAGGCTTCTCTCCGGTGTGAAGTCGAAGGTGACTCTTAAGGTTTGCTCTCACTGAGAAACCCTTTCCACACTGAAGGCAGGTGAAAGGCTTTTCTCCAGTGTGAATTCTTATGTGACTCTTAAGATCTCCTTTTTGTGCAAAAATCTTTCCACACTGAAGGCAGGTGAAAGGCTTCTCTCCAGAGTGAAGTTTTAAGTGTGTTTTAAGGTTTCCTTTGTGTGCGAAAATCTTTCCACAGTGAGAGCAGGTGAAACAATGTGTGTCTCTTGTTCTTTTAGTGAAATTATTTTCTGTCTTTAAACCACTAAAAGGCTCTTCACTGTTTTTGAAGTAATCAAATGTGTGATACTGATGGGGTTTATCCTTCACTTCAAGTTCTTGACTTTCTTCTTTTAATTCTGTCAGGTCTAAAATGAAAAATGCAAAAATACAATTGAACCACTATTTAAAGTTAGTAAGCAGCAAAGGCCAAGTATCTACTTTGTGATCTTTTTTTAGGCTGAAGGTTTGTTCTCTCATGTAGATTCTGGTATCATTTGTTTATTTAACTCTTAACTACAGCTGCAAGATCTAGTGAACTGTCTGATGCTTTGATACCTTATGGCGTATTTAGGCCTGTAGCTCATATAATTTGTTCCTAAATTGGGCCAAAACTTGGCAACATTTGAAAATGGACCAAAACTGTTAATAAAAGTCACATTTAAGCAAGCACCTCATTGGTCAGAATGTTTGTGTGCTGTTCCAGGATTTAGCTTATCCCTCAATATACCAGTTATATTCATTTATATACTTGTAAAAAATTAATCACCCTATACAAATTTGAGTAATTTTGTCATAGTTACTCTAAGCACCACTGTCCTTCCTGTGTTTGTTCTGCCTCTATCCAAAAGACAGACGTAATCATATTAATGCTACCTCAGGGATTATTAAACAACTATTTTAAACGTGAAATTACATCTAATGTAGTCACCAAAAGTCTATAATATATACATGTTTTGATTATCTGTTATAGTGACATGCAGACTTACAGATGTCTTCTTCAAAGATCCATCAGGTATGTTTGTGGTTTAAATAGGGATATTGTTTGGTGAATTGGTCAGTTGGGTTGGATTACATTCTCACTTTAAATGAACTGCTCCATAGTTTGTTTGTCAGAGATCACCTCCTCCATGTGGTCTTTTTGGAGCAGTTTTGAGTGCAATTGCTGTGTTCATATGTGCCTAAACGAATCAAACTAAATAGAAAATGCACCAGGTTCTTAATCAAATCCTCTAAACAAGCCGGCTGTGAAAATGGCCTTAATGTCTCTCAACAGACTTTATGAAGAATCAAGATTGAACACCAACCTCTTTGTTCTTCAGTATCTTCATGTTTCATTCTGCATGATTCTGTAATACTGATGTCTTCACACTCCTCTTTAAACTCTTCTTTAACACACTGCATTTTTATAATAGTATGCCAGTTAACTTCAGATGTTATACTTGCAGTTGTTCCTCTTTATATACCAACTTTTTTCTTTCTTCAATTGTAGGATGACCTGACAAAATAAACATATGTGTATGTGTGTATGTGTATGTATGTATGTGTATATATATATATATATATATATATATATATACACAAACCATAAAAGTCAAAAGGTCAAAAGTTGTTTCAAACAATCCTGCACCAAACACATATTTCCATTCCCCAGCACAGTTACTCACAAAGTCTAGAGAAACAAAGATTAAACAATGCAAAAAAAAATATTCAAATTATTCAAAAAAACGAACATATTCAAACCATTAGCTTACATAAGTGTTGAACAAAAGAGCTTTCCTAAATCAGGACTTTAGATGGATTGACAAAAGCAGCAAGAATTTACAATAATACTTACGTTGCTTCGTTCTTCTTCTATCTCACATTTAAACACGACTCTTTCAAATACTTACTATCTATCGCCCCCTGTAGGAAGGGATGATTATTACACCTCTGAGAAAAAACAAACACATTACAGGTTTGAGACAGTTGCTATGATTCCATTAACACTTTGTATGAACATTTTGGCATATTGCATATAATCTGCTGGATTGAAACAACAAGATGCAAATACAATCTCCAAAATGCAAATGAAATACATGTGTTCTAAAAATTAAAAGCCTGCATAGAGATTGCAGAGCAAATAATTGGAACACAAACTTGTGTGACACCCTGTCATTTCCAGACATGAGACAAGTTATTCAAGTCTTTTGTCTATGCATCCTAAACATAAAAAAAAATCTGTTAAATCAAAGTTTAAACCTGAGTGTAGGAGCCATTTTGCCGTAATACTGTGGTTAACCTTTGGGTGGCAGTATATTGAAACGTATAAATAGGTATATATGGGATAGAAGGGCAGGGGTTTCTGGGAACGGAGGAAGTACACAGTTTTTTTTTTTTACTGTGACCATGCTTGTAAACGTGAACAGGTGTTATCAGGCATAGAACATGTGCTTGTCACTTAACGTGTAACTTCACCATGTTTGATTTGGATTCTATCCTACTTGATTGTATTCAACGATGTTAAGTTTGGTGTTGCTTGAACATATTGGAATTGTGGAACAAACAAATGATGACTTCAAACTACTGGTGAGATACATTGTAAACTATTCCTTTCTACAAAATAAAAGACAAACAAAGAATAATGAAGAGAATATTTGCTTTATTGACAAGAGTCAATTACTTGCTCACTCTTTGAACCCAATTCACCTCTGGCTGTGCCATTAAATTGCTCCCTGGCACTTCTCCTCAGGGACAGCTGTGTTCGCTATTGGCTCCTGAGAGGGAGGCCATGAACAGGTATATCAATGATTCTCTTCCCAGCACAGGCGGGGTTCTTCTTCGTGGAGAAGGATGGCTCACTTAGACCTTGCTTAGATTATCGGGGGCTGAATGACTTCACAGTGAAGAATCGTTATCCTTTACCGTTAATGTCCACAGCCTACAAACTCTTGAAGGGAGCGTCCGTATTTATGGAATTACGACGTTGGTGACAGAGAATTTCTGGCTTTACGACTGACTTTGGGTGAGTGGTGTCATCAATTAGAGGGTTCGGGGTACCTTTCGTGGTCAGGACTGATCATCAGAACCTAGAATTAATTTGTAGCGCTAAATGTTTTAACTCTAGGCAGGCTCGCTGGGCACAATATTTCACCTGTTTCAACTTCATCCTTTCGTATCGCCCAGGCTCTAAGAACATCAAGCCTGATTCATTGTCTCAATGTTTCGAAATCTAGACCTCTACAATCCCACCGGATACCATTCTACCACCACACTATACCATGGTGGCCATGGTATCCTGGGATGCGGAGGCTAAAGTCTGTGCTGTGCTACGAAACACTGCGTATACTGCTACATGTCCGGTAAAATAGTTGTTTGTTCCACAATCAGTTCAGACGCACAACCTACAGTGGGGCAACTCATCCAACGTCGCTTGTCATCCAGGGGGAGCTTGCACCCAGAAGCTCATTAGACCGTTTGCTCTGCGCCTGTTCTCTTTGTCCACATCTCTTCAATGGTGGATTCCTCACAAATCTGTTCTGACTACCACAATGCATACACTCACCTACGAACACACTTTTCAAGAAGGATTCCTTACGGATCTGCTCACTGCACAGTCACACACAGTCATCGACAAACACACCCATGCCATGATTTCCACACTTCACCTGGATCTGCTGAAGTTATTATTTACTGTTAATAAATCCTTTGAACTGTTCCTCTTTGCTCTTGGGTCACCTCTGTGACAACTGGAATGTCAGGTGCATTCAGTTATTTTGCCTTCTCCACTTCCTGCATTCAGGCATCCAAAATGTAATCTTCCTCTGATGTGCACAAGTTATGTTGGACACAGCAGCTGCTAACAACTGTTGGAATCCTTGATATGCTCACTTTCACCCTCTTCAGCAGACACCTCCATCTCTCTTATAGCTTTAAAAAAAATGCATTCAACAGTCATGTGTGCATAGCTCAGTCGGTAGTTGAAGTGCCTCTCTTCTCTGGTTGGATAGCAGTTGTCTGGAAATAGCTGATGACAGCCAGGTCAAGAAAGGGTATGCATGCTCATTAAGAAGCTTAATAGGGAACTGTGCACCTTCAATTTACAGTGTGACCACAGAAACAGAAACAGACACAAATGAGGTATGGTACTAGGAGTCTTAGCAACTGTAGCACAAGTAGAAGTAAATATGAAAATAATCTGTTAAACTGTAGGCCCTACAGATGTCTTACCAATAGGAAAATATCATAATTCCCTGCCAGCTGCAATAAGGTGGAGTTTCTTAGCACTCTTGCATTGTGCACACTGCAAGCCCAACCCACATTGATATTGGTAAACTTATTGATGACAAGTCGACAAACTGAATAGCTTACTTAATGGGATATACAAATAGCCTAGCTGTTCAGTAATATTTATGTGTTATGGTGTAACTTTACTCACCAGGAGTGCTCATCTACTTACATCTGCTATAATATGATGGAGTTCCTTTTCAATTAAAATAGTCCTTTGCATCATCACAGAAATTAACAGAGATGTAGGAACCATCGATATCTCTGGCACATAGAGGGATTCCCCATCTCTCCTCAAAGTCATCCACAATCACTTGCAGTTGTTCTTCTTTAGGAATAATAATAAAGCAAGAATAATTTGTAGCAACAAGTTTTGAACTCAGTGCAGGTTGTGGGGTAACATTGTGACTGCCATCCATATATCTAACTGCATGGTTGCACCACTTTTGGCAGAACAGTGCAGTTACTTGCACAGAACATCAAGTTGGCAATGCAGAATGCGGAAGTGTGCAGGTCACTAGTCATCTGTGAATGTCCCAAGCACAATGTTTTCCCACCAATCACTGCCTTCTGCATGGTCTTGTGACCATCAAAGCAGAAACTAAAGCAGCCGACTTCTTTATTTTTTTCCTTCGTCTCCTTTTCCATTCAGTTGAAAGTTGTGTGAGCTGGTTTTATACATTAGATCAGAAAATCTGAAAAAGCCAGATGCACAAGACTTCACACAGCATCTCGAATATTGTTTGCCAACAACATATGCGGTAAAAGACTGAAGTAATATTTGTGCACAGTGGACTTTGACCCTCATGCTGACGGATGTAGTGATGCAATCGGATACTTTTCTACTGCATATACCCTCCCCTTGAAGAAAACCGGATAGAAGTCAACAAAGGAAATGGATTTAAATAACGGCAATGTGTCTCAATTGACCACATGTGATAGGACTATGGATGTTAATGATTAATTTAAAATGAATTCATTGTCGGTAATAATTTGATTAAACTTACTTTTACTATTGTAATTTCATGGCAAATTTCAAGACAAAGTAATTAATTAATCGTGACTGCAGATGTTGTTAAGCCTGTCTATACAGTCACCTGCTGCTAGAGGGCACTTGCATGCCATTATGCGGTTCACAGAAGAAGAGCCAACACACAGATCAGAGATGAAGCTGGCTCAATATAAACAATGTTCGAACATTTCTCGATAAATTAACATTAATGTTTTTTACACACCGTGACAGTGTGTTAAAGTGCATGACAACAAGCACTGTTATGTTATTGTTTCATCCCAACCTACAATTATGTCAGTGATCGCAGGGAAAGCACAAAGGCACATTCTGCTGACAGCATTATTACCGTAGACACTGTATGTTAAGGACTGATGTTGCAGAGTGTTATAATTTTATTAATTTCTAATAACAAATAAGTCCAAAGCTCAGAATATCCCACAATCCACAATGTGAAATTTTAATAAACTCAAATATGTATACAATAGGGGTGTAGAAATATTGTACTGTATTGTTTAGTACGATACAATGCTCTTGATTCAATAACATATGTATCTTACAATACATAAACAAACACAATATAGTGTAATTAAAACCAATCAGCGCAATATTGATAACTGCAGAACAGTCTCTTACCAAGAGAAGTTGCACTGAGCACTCACAGGGCAACTGAGCAACAAACTGTGAGAAGGTTAACAAATGGCAAGTAGATTGTACTGTAGTGGTACATCTTGTCAAATCTGCCAAACAAAGGGGTCATGTCCTGGTGCTACAGTACATCAAACATGTAGTTATATTTATGCCGAAATCTGTGGATTTGTGAGGCAGAAACAGCAGCAGTAAGTTTAACAGCTGCCTCTCCCAGCCAACATTGAGCGTGACATGCACAGAAACGCTCATAAGTTATGAGTCATAAATATTAAAAAATCCTGACTATTCAACGTAAGAAGCCTGTGATTACGTGATACTTATTATCGGCTTTTGACTTTGAAATGTAAACGCACATGTTATAAGCCGATAATAATGCCGGTAAAGTTAACATGCATAGTGAAAAGGGGAAGAGTGCAAAAAAAAAAAAAAGAATCCCATAAGGCCTGCACCCCTGAGTCTTCTCTTTACTGTTGTACATGAAACTGGTGTTGAGCGGGTAGAATTCAATGAAGCTGTCAGCAGAGGACATGGGAGGTGTCTATTTCTCAAACTAGAGACTCTGATGTACTTATCCTCTTGTTAAGTTGTTCATCTGGCCTTCCACATCTCTTTCTATCCTTGTTAGAGCCAGTTGTCCTTTGTCTTTGAAGACTGTAGTGTACACATTTGTATGAAATCGTCAGTTTTTTGGCAATTTCAAGCATTGTATAGCCTTTATGCCTCAAAACAATGATTGACTGACTAGTTTCCTTTTTGCCATTTTTTACCTAATAATGACCTTAAGACATGCCGGTCTATTGCATATTGTGGCAACTCAAAAACAAATACAAAGAGTCGTGTGGCACCATGCGAGGGTCAGATGTGTGAACAATGTGTTCTGCGCACTTTATTCCTTTTGTATCATAATCCGGTGAGATTCGATACACCCTGCTATATAACTGTTTCAAAGACACAAAAGAATTCAAAATCCTTGGGCTCTGCTGCGGCAGGAGAAATTTAATGGCAACTGGCGCGCATGTCTATAATGCTGGCGAAAGTCATAGCAGACCTGGAGGATCTTGCTTTAATACGTTGATTGATTATGGCGAAGGAGGCAAAATTCTCTATTTTGGTTACAAGAATCGGGGATGTCGAGAAATGGATTGATTATCTGGAGTCATCGGAGAGGGAATTAGCTGCTAATCCGCTAGAGACCAAGATAGACTTGGAATGTGTTTGGGAAAAACTGGAGGATTTAGAGAATCATAATTGGCAAAACAATGTCTGAATTGTTGGAATTCCTGAGCATGAGGAAGGCTGAGATATGGTGAAGTTCTTCCCGAGTCTGCTTGACATAACAGGCCATAAGCTGGAAATCAAGCAAGCTCACAGAGTCCCGATCTGCTGAGGGAGACAGGCCCCTATCAGTTCTGGCTAAATTTGAGATCATCTGATAAAAATCTTGTGTCACGCGAGGCGAGGAGTAAAGGAAGGCTCTTTTGGAAAAACCACAGCATTTTCTTGTTCCCAGACTTTGCAATTTCAACAAGAGAGAACCATGATCGATTCAAGGAATGCAAGAAACTTTTACATCAACGGAAGATTGCTTTTGATCTGATGTTTCCGGCCAAACTGAGGATAAATCCTAAGGATGTCCATAGAGAATTTACATGCCCACAACAAGCACTGTCTTTCATAGAGACAATGTGGTGAGTAAACCATTTAGTGTTTCTTACATGGCCCCACGTGAGCTTGACTCGCTAAACATACACTTGACGGTCTGAGGAAGCTGGGTGCAATTTTGTTTCTTTTTGTGTTGGTTCTGTCTAGTGGCTGGAGTTTGTTTTGTGTAATAACACACCTTCAAGAAACTCTTGAATCGATAGGGATCCCTTTTGCACTGATGGTTCCGGCCAAACTGAGAATGGATGCTAAGGATGGCCGCAAAATATTTACATGCCCACAACAAGCGATGTCTTTCATAAAATCAATGGACCAAGGAAGTCATGGTGTGTTTCTCACTTGGCCTCCAAGTGAGCTTGTCTCACGATAAAGCTGGGTACCTTTCTTGTTTCTATTTGTGCTGGTTGTTTGTTTTGTGGAATAACACTCCTTCGGGACAGTTGTGGATGAATCTGCTCATTCTTTGTGCTTATGCCACCTATTGGCTGGAGTTTGTTTTGTTGAATATTTTTCATCTGCTGCACTCATGAACCCGAGGAAACTGAACTGATTATTTTTTGTGCTGGTTCTGCTGGCAGCTTGAGCTTGTTTTGTGGAGGAAAAAACCTTAGATACAGTTTTGTGATTGAATCTACATGTTATTTGTGATTATTTTGCCTATTGGCTGGAGTTTGTTTAATAGATTATTTTCTGCTATGTAATTCTTTCTCACAAAATTAGTACAGAAGCACCGGACTTCAGCAATCTGACAGCAAAGTTGTTGCAGGGGCTCTCGTAGATGTATATGGACGGTTTAAGTTTAGACAGATGGAAGCTGGTTGGCACTGTAGTGTTATTGCGCGTGTTTTTCTTTTTTCTGTTTGTTTAGTTTGGGGGATGTTTGATCTTGAAGGGATGTTGCAAGCCGCTGGCACCCCTCATGATATAATACTGGGAGGATACTTTAATCTTTTGATGGACTGAGTCCTTGATCATAGTGAAGCATATATGTGTAAGCCCCCAATAGCAACATTGATGCTTCACAGGATATTTAGAGACTTTTGAACCCATCTGGTAGGGACTATAATGTTTTTTCATCAGTCCATAAGATTTATTCTAGAATTAGATAGAAGTCCTTCATTTCATCTGTTGTTGATTGCTCTATTGGAAACATCTTAGTCTCAGATCACATCCTGGTGAGTTTAGAGGTGTTGTCACATATGGAGAAAAAGAAATCACCCTCTGGGGTCTGAGGGTGTTTTGGGCCCTGGAGAAGTTTTGACATGCCTTGACATTTGTGCTTTTTTCAGTTGCTTAAAAACATATTAAAGTCCGATAACACTGTATTCATCACAAACTTGGCTACAATAATATGTGAGCAACATGTGTCTACATGTTTGTATTTTTGAGAAAATAACGTTTATGCATGGTTTTTGAAAAAACTAAATTTTTAAGTCATTGAAATAAGGCCATATAACATACTAAACGTTTGTCCACAAGCCTTTTGAGAACTGGATCTTGTAGCCTAGAGTGTTTGCTACAAAATGATGTGAAAACCATACGACAATAAGTATGAATGGAATGGCTAGAAACATTTGAACAAAATTTACTTTTAGGTCTAAAAGGTGTGGCTTGTTGAGAAAAAGTCTAAACAGATTTGGGAAAAAAAAAAATGTAATAACATTTTCCTGAAGCATTTGAACAAGCCTTGGACACGAAAAGAGCTGAGGAATGCTGATCTCCTGGAAGCACAAAGAGGATTCTTACAATCTGGAACATGCAGATATACAGCCCATAGTTTATAGTGTGAAGTTGCTTCCACAAACTGGCTGCTTCACAAACTGCTCTCTGGGACTGCTCATATGTTCTCTTTTCTAAACTTTCCACCCAGAGCGGTCCTGCCTCCGTGAACGGGTGCTGCTCCGGCTTCATGCCACTCGAGTTCTATTACAGCTTAATTTGAACGCGAAGGAATCAAAAGCTTAACTACTTAATTCAACCATCATTCCAACGCTCCCCTCTCAATCTGGTTCTCCCACACAGCTAATTCATGTCAGCCTCATTACCTCACCGCACAGCACGTTTAGGGCATGTTCCATTCAGCGATTCGATTCATCATCTTCTAGCATGAATATCACGATTGTTCTCCCTTCAAAGTGTTCTTCGGAGTGTGATTTATTCAATTCAGAACACAGGGGCAATCATGCAACAGCGTACAATCAACCAATACTCTAATTAGAACTTATTTTCAAACCAAAGCAGACCTTTTAGCATGAGCTCTCTGCCGCACAGCACTCACTCTGACCATTCCACAGCACACTGCAGCTATACACAGCCTCTGTCCGAACAGGATTGAGGTGAATTGGGCTCTGCAAGGGCCGGATCACGTGCTGAGTCCCAAATCATTCATAATTATTCTGCAAACTCGTCTCGCCTCTCAACATTCAAGCTCACCTTGCAGTGCAGCCTCGATAACACGAAGCAAGTGGTGCTACAAACTTTCACTCATCTCTATACTATAACATGAATTTCCCTCCTCCTGCTAGGACAAACATTTCATGCAGGTAAAATCAGTCTATCATTTTATTTAGAGTCTTCTCTAATCTTGCCCGAATCATTGGATTACAAACTTTTATTTAAAAGCTTGACCATTCAAATTAATTGCTGCATGATTTTTAAGTGTTCAATAATCTGTCATCATTTTAAGCTCCACCCAATTTTAAAGTACACCAAATGATTCAGCTTGGCACCTTGCTTTATACTCCAATATTTAATTTTGTTCTGTAGAATTTATTACAAGTCATCAATAAACAAGTCTGCAAATGGTGCTCTTATACAGTAGTATCTATTAAATCCAACTCTCAGGCACAAACTCGTTCCCATCAAAACGAGTCACACCGTGCCAATAATATGTATGAAATGACTTGCATTAGGTTGCAAAACAATCTACAAAGCTCCAAACCATACACTTAAGTTAATAAACATCAGACTATGGTATTCATCTGGGAACTCAGTTTCAGATGCCTTCTAATGTCATGACAAACCAATTTTAAATGACGTTATTGGTTTGCACACGCAAGCACGTTTCCTGACATTGTTTTACATTTGTTCCCATCATTTAATCTAGCAATGATTCAGGTCTTCCTTGACAGTTCACCATAAGCCTGCATCTCCACATCAATGAATTTCATTCAAACATAGCCTGCCATATGCCCTCATGTCAAATGTCATACTCAACCGATTCATACCAGAGTAAGTACTTGCTTATTTGCAGTGTAAACATTTCAAATGAAAATACGGGCTCTTCCTGTTACAGGATATGTGAGTTCGCACTCGATTAGTCATCCCATTCATCCTACTATTGTATGGTCATCTGGTCATCGGACATATATCTCAGCTACATCCGCTTCAACAGTTTTCACATCAGGAAAGCACATCAAGCCATAATTAACTAATTACAAACGTTCACATTCAGGGGACGCTTGCTTTATCCTTGTCTTTCCAATAGGAAAGTATGCTTACACATGCAAGGAATTTGTCTCGGTGACAGAGACAATGATTTAATAATTTCGCACTCCTTTTTGCGGGGACAAGAGGCATTGTAAAATACTTAATCTCATCTCAAATACAAGGCTCCATAGACAACAGCTCGCTGTCCTGTTTTCTGGCATCTTTTGGGAGGTATTTGAGCTCAGGACAAGCCTCGAGCCCTTCGCCCAGGACAGTGAGCCACACACGTTTACACTATTCTCAGAGCAGATTACATTAATTTACAAACTGCTGAAATTGAGATTTATAAACTAGGTAATTTAATTACTTCTTGGCAACATAACTACAAAGTCTTAGGTCCATCATTTCATTACCATTAAATTACCAATTCACAGCGTTGTCATTACGGGCTCCTAATGTTGCAAGATAACCAAGAACGTTCCAGTTCCGTAATATATTCGTAATTTTGTGTACAATTGTATGACTTACTGGCAATGAGACTGCAATGTCACAGACCCGTAATTTTACCACCTTTCACGTAATAACTCAAGACAAATTGCATTTGTTTGTTTTTGATGCATAACACCAAGTGTTGTACATGTGGAAGACAGTTCAGTTTTACAAAAAGTGGTCATATGAAATAAAATGTTAATAGTAATGTATTTCATGCATCCTTTGTTTTGTATCCATTTGCTTTACAGTCTCAGATGATGGATTATTTGGACATTATATTTTTGAATCCTCTGCTACAGAATACAAACCACAATTTGGGAGCCTGACATGCCAAATTCCTTTGCTATGTGGGGGTGCTCTGGATAAAGACAACACACACACACAAATATTAAACTTTATGAAGGCACTTTATTTAGACCAGGATCAACAATTTCTGTATTAAACAGGCTTTTTAAAGGTTGCAATAAATTTAACACTTGATATCATTCACATATTAATTTGCTACAGTTGTGTAATGCTTTGTAGTAACTTGTAAAAAGCTCAACTCACAACCCTCTATTACTGACCTAAATTTAGGCAATATGATCTTCACATGTAAGAGTTCCCACTGACATGTTTGCGCATTCCCCCACACATTAATGGTTAAAGAAAGTAAAGATTTGACTCACATTTGGAAGACAAAGGGACCATCACACCAACAAATAGTAAATAAATTACTAAGACAAAACAAGTGTACAACTATCAAAGACCTTAGATGTAATATATCCATAGGTGATTCACAAATATAAACTAGAAAAGGTTCGTCGAGACAAACTTTAAGTTGGCTTGTGAAAGTTTGGACCAGAATGTTTGAAGAAGTTTAAAGTAGTTTGAAGTTTAAATTAGTTTATAGTTTAAATTAGTTTAAAGTTTAAATTAGTCTAAAGTTTAAATTAGTTTGAATTTTAAAGTAGTTTGAAGTTTAAATTAGTTCAAAGTTTAAAGTAGTTTAAAGTTTAAATTAGTTTAAAGTTTAAATTAGTTTGAATTTTAAAGTAGTTTAAATTTTAAAGTATAGTTTGAAGTCATTTAAAGTTGCTACGGTGTTTCTAGTGGGTTGCTAAGGTGTTCTGGGTGGTTGCTAGGGTGTTCTGGTTGGTTGCTAGGCAGTTGCTAATGGAGGATTATGAAGAACATTTGGGGGAAAAATCCTCTCAGATAGATAGATAGATAGATAGATAGATCGATCGATCGATCGATTGACAGATTGATTACAGCCTCAATGGTTCAAATTTATCATTGAGCATATTTTAAAATCATAACTTTTATAACAACAACATTAGAAAATAAAATAGTTAAAAAATTCCCCCTACACAGTCAAAATTAATCTAACTATTTTCACATTTCACTTCAATAGTGAAAGTCAAGGAAATGTTGCGGCATTAAAGATCCTCACGTGGCATGCAAGATTACTTTTTATACTTCTTTCTCCAGCGTTGAGCATTACCACCAATCACACAAGTCTCTGTTGAGCTCATAACGCAATAACCAATCAGATTAGTTTAGTTTAGTTTCCGATGAAGAAACAAACTGCTGGTTCGCGGGACTTTTTGCCGCATTCAACAACATGTGCTGCTCACCTCAGTCAGTCAGACAGACACTCTGACTGGATTCTACTAATTCGCTCGAGGAAAAGTGTAGATACGATGTAAGTAAGATATTAATTCGTAATCCTTTTGTTTTTTTATGCTACTTTTTAATGCTACTAAAATAACAATGTCTTGTTTTTCTAATGCGTAAAAAGCAATTAACTGATTCCTAAATTGTTCTTTCCATTTTAATAAATCGACTTTATTCATTATTACAATATCAAGAGCAATAATCGGAAATAATGTTTTTTTCAGTTATTAGTTAAAAAAATGCTATCATAACATATTCAACCTTTCTGAGAATGCTGTGCTAGATGCATGCATCATCTTTTGTGTACAATTCTTACAATTTAATCAGTAATTTAGAGTAACAAGACACAATAGAGCTCATGAATTCAGCATCAAAATTAATCTTTGCAATGCTCACTTGGAGTTAATAATGAATTAATACATATTAATAAGTCATTAACAATGCTTTGTTTTAAACATAACGTTTAATATTTATTTTTTAAATAATTAAAACTATACCTTAAATGTGAAATTAAAACTGCCACTAGGTGGCAGCAATTCACTTTTATTGAGTGAGTCACTAAGATTCAACAGATTCATTCAAACTGCTTATTTATTCATGAACGAATCAGCGGGTCGAGTCATTGATTCATTCTTCAACCAATTCGTCCAAAAAGCTGATTGTTTCGTTCAATAATGAAACCATGTGGAGCTTGTTTGAAATTATTTTCGTTTACGAAATACAGAAAAAAACAGATAACCTTAGATTAATCTATTAATTTATTGAAACACTTCATTATTATTATTATTATTATTATATAAATGTATTATATTATCAAAAAACATTTAGCATTGTCAGACTTTTTATTTGTGCTTAGTTGATAAAACCATAGACATAATAAATACATAGACGCCCTGCGATACCTCAACGCGTCCGCCATTTTGCGGAGGGCAAGACTGCGCTGTAATCAAATGCAAGTAAACGGGTGAGTTGCGGTTTTTCTGGATAAAAACAAAAATAACGTTTACATTTATCAACCGATTTCAGTGGTTCGTACATGGTACAGAAAGTTCCATCTCTAGTTATTTAAAATCTCGATAGTTAGACTTATAACATTTTATTTTTTAAATAAGGAATTGTCAAAGCTCAGGCTTGTCATGTATTTGGCTTTTCATTCTTGGATAAGAATTGTGAAGACCCCCATACTCAGATATAATTTAATTTTCATATTAAATGAAATAAAGTTTTCTTATTGTGGAAAAAACATTTTCTGTCTTTAATCCGATTTTAGCTTCTCTTGTGCTTACAATTGAGCCATTGAGAAAATAAAACAAATCAGCAAATCACACATGCAGGTGCTTTCTGTATTTTTATAGCACTAAAATATGGGATATTTACAGATAGATACTCCAAATATACAATAACAAAGATAACTGATGGATCCTTTATGATAATACATATTATATGGACGGTCCAACTACAGTGCAATGCAAATAGTAAATATAAGATAAAGTGAGAAATAATAGTAGGCTAAATAGTTTAGTGTATGGTCAATAAAATAAACAAACAGTATACAGCAAATAAAATAGTAATGAATAGTATAATTATATAATATCATAAGTATAATAATTATAGGTAATAGCATATACTTTATGTATAATACTATAATAATAGCAATAGAATATGAAATATTAATTACAGAATATAGTCAATAAAAATTTATAAGTTAAATAGTGACTAGTACAATAATTTAACACCGTAACTATAATAGATTGATAAATCGCAAGTGGTATAATATAATAATAGCAAATACAATGTAATATTAATTGCAGAATAATATAGACAATAATACAAATAGTAAATTACTCATTTCACTTCTATCCATCAATCATCTATAATCACTCATCCTTTGTTGGGTCACAGGGGGTTAGAGCTAAAACCCTTTGAAAAGAACTGCTTTGTATAGCTTTTTTCTTGAGTTGCCACTAGTGTCAGAGTGTTAAGTTTGGCAATGTGGTGCATCCTCAGTTTGTGAAAGACAGACACAACTAATGACAAGTGAGAAAAATTATGGTTGTCAATTTCAAACTGTGTTTCCTCTATGTGCTCCTTGAGAAAAAACACATCTTCAGAACCAATCTCAGGAAATTTACTTTATAATATAAAATATAAGATAAAACTATACTATAAATCATGTCAACTCATGTCTCAACTTTCATAGCTCGCAAGCAAGCTATTTTAGTCTGACTAACTCCGGTGGCCAACTAACGTTACTATTACTAATTATATAACGACCAAAAACAAATGTTCAGTCTTACTTGTGAAAAGTAATTCCCCGAGACCTGTTTTCAATAGTGCAGCGATTTGTACAGCCCCAAGCAGCACATGAGGCAGGCATTTTTCCTCAACTCCAGTTATGAGAGAAATGGGAATGTTGCCCTCCGCAATATGGCGGCCCGTTGACGTACGCTCCAGCGGCCAATAGGGCGTCTATGTATTTATTATGTCTATGGATAAAACAACAAGCTGTAAACATTTGGGGTTTTGACCTGCCACAAGATGGCACTGTTTTCAACATTCCTGATGCTTCGAATCTTTTCCTGAAACTATCAGAGAATATGTTTTGTAATTTATGCCATGTTATTCAAATTGAAAAAAAAAAAAAACATTCTAAAACCCCATAAAAACAAACAACCCTGTAATGTAATGGGGTGAATGCAAAGAAGCACACAACAAGAAATTAGAAAAAAAAAAACAGTCTTTAATAATATGTAAATTACTTAGAACATTTAGAAATAGAAAACAAACCTAATCAAAATAAAAGTCAATCATGACACAAACACATTTTAAGCCTCTGTGTTTTCATCTAGGGATTCTGCGGCTTCTGCGGCCTCGATAAAGTCCAGGGATTCTGCATCCTCGGCTGTATCCAGGGATTCTGCATCCTCGGCTGTATCCAGGGATTTTGTCGCCTCAGTTGTATCCACGGCCTCAAGTTTCAGCACACGATGATGTATATGCTGGACTTTTAATGTAATTGGCAGCTGCTGTACCAAGTCATTTATATTGCCATGGTAAAAATGACTTGGTACAGCATAGTCTTCTAGTTCACTGTCCAAAAGGATGATCATATTATCATCTTCGGACACTCCAATTATTGTCAGCACTGCTTCAAGGATCTGCCGCTCTACGATCTGGTGACAAATAAATAAAAAAACATCCACACTTAGGGTTAAGGGTAGTGTTACAGTTAGATTATTATAAACAGTAAAACTGTATAGATTACGATTCACAAGATGTCATTGCTTGCAGTTTAATTATTATTATTTGTTTTATTAATGACTGTTTACTTGTCTTTGATAACCTTTGAAATTTATATTTGTTTACCTTGACAGTCGCATAGTTTGAGGAGTCAAATTTGCCTTCTCCATTGGGCCGAATGTTTGCCCTTAGGTGGCTGACCTCCACCTTATCCCCGACGTACAGGACCTTCAATGCCTCATCTCTCCATAAAGTGACCTCCAGAAGTTTTGTTCCAGACCTCAAAGAAAGGTCCAGGAGGGGATACTGGCCCCGAGTCATCCTAGGCACTTGCACCTGGAAAATTGTCATTGTCACAGATGAGTGTTTCTCAGTCCTGGTCCAGGGATCCCCAACACTGAATATTTTCTATGTAGCTTATTCCCAATCAAGGTTAATTCACGTAAATGTGTATCTCAAATAAGAGTGTTAGGGGACTCCAGGACTGTGATTGAGAAACACAATTATAATCGCTTACATTTACCTAGGTTATGTAAACCAGGATAATGTACTAGATATTCAATTGTGCTTTTAAATTCACTCACTTTTTCAATATCTCCACGCAGACTCAGGTACCCAGGGCTTGTGAAGATCTCCTTTTCTTCCCCGGTTACAAATGGGGAAGGAGAACAGAGGACCTCTTTGGCAGCTCTCTCTGCCTCCTCAGTTATGGCCAATGGAGAGGTTTTAAATTTCCTACTAGAACCGTTTAAAAAAATACACTGCCGGCAATACTTTTTTGAGAGGGTGAAATTTTTTATTATATACGACCCACCCTTTTCAAAATCTGGGTCACTTCCATTTCTTAATGAGGTGTACCATGTCTGACCATCAGTTAGGGCTGACAGTGTGGTCACTTTATATGCTCCAACGTCAATTATGTTGTCGTTGGAGACGAAATTTAAAGCCTTTTGGCTCCTTCAGATACCCACACACTTCACTCTTAGCGGTGCTTGCTTACTGTAGGGGGTTGACATCCTAAGAATAATACAAAAAAAGTATGGTTATAACTTTCATAATGTTTTCAATGACTTTCTAAAACATGAAAATATCATGACATGACCTGTATATATAGCCTACTTATAACATATAATTACTATTGATATATTTTTCTTTCCATATTTCTATTACTGTACTTTATTGCATAATATTTTTTTCATTTTCTTTATATTGTGTCATTTAATTTAATTTTCATTTAATTTGTGTAATTATCTTTTTTTTACTTCATATTTCACAAGAATTTATTTATTCATTCATGTTTTATTTATAGTTTAAGTTTAGATGTATTTATTGAAAGTCAATGATAAAATTTCTACTGCAGTAAAGTTTTACCTCTGAAAATGAACTCAACCTTAGCCATAACCGGCAAATTCTGAAAATATAATTGAATATGGCCCACACAAGAAGCTTGAGCTCAACTCTGTTGCACTTCTCAGTTTCAACACTAGATGGAGCCAGGCAGCCAGCCACAGAAACGGTGCTTCTCAACCGCAGTTGGCCCGCGGGCCGTAGTTTGGACACCCCTGTTATAAAGCTTAAAGCAGAGAGCGTGTGACCTAGTACCATGGACAGCGGCGCCGCGCAAAGATCTGCCACATGAACGCGTTTCCCCCCGGGGGCGAGCGCTGTGAGTTGGTTGTTGCGCGAGTGTCTTGCTGCACCTTCCTCTTTGTCGCGTTTGAATTGTGTGCGTTAGTTTTGAAGTATTTTTTATTTGTGAGAATTGTTCTTTAGGCGAATTAGCAGTCTCTTGAAATTGCCTCAGATTATTAGTCTGACAAGTCCTGCTAAATATGGTAAACCTTAATTACAGGCAGTTTACACATGTTCATATATTTAATGAATATAATTGAAAGTAGAACGGGGCTGTCACCAGGGCTGTATCCGAGTAACTAGGATGTTTTGAGTCAAAAGTCCTATCAACATCTGTATTTTCTCCAGCAAGGTTTTGTTTCAACAAAGTATGTTGGTTTTCATTTAACCTTAAAATAAAATATTTTTTTTTGTGAAACTAAAAGTTCAATATACATTTTTTGAAGGTAGTTTTTAAACTGAAAGGTTTTCAGGACAAGAGTATTTTTTTCATAAATGTCAACCTGGGGCAAATTGTCACTTTTTTTTTACTATACATTGATATGTACACTGAGTGCAATGTTCTTCACATTATAGGTGAGTTACAATGTTACGACCACCTGTGCCACCTGCAGGCCTGTCGTTCCAGTGCACGGGTAGTGCAGTTCCAGTTATTAACCTGACTCTTTGCAAACACACACAACTGACATTGTATTTAATTCATACCACACTTTTTACTTTAATAATAAACAGTTCTTTATTCATTTTAAATGTTAAAACCTAAACTGTTTGTTCCTGTTCCTTTTTATGTTGAGACCTTGAGTAACAAGCCAGGTCGTAAAAACGCAGTATTCATGTGTCAATATAGTGTGTGGCCCGGCCCTTTGTTTATTTTTCTGTATTTGGCCCTCACTAAAAAAAGTTTGGACACCCCTGGTCTAGGGCTTCAAGGAGTTTAGATTTGAATTTTTGGCAGTTGGCCAGTTTGAAAATCTGAACATTCCGCAATGTTAAGTCAATGGGAGTTTTTTCCGAGTTTGTTATTTTTAGGAAAACCGTAAGTCCGATCAGTTAGAAAAGATATAGCACACTAAGTCAGAACAGTCTGAGTGTCTGAGCTGAGTTTGGAGTATGTAGAGTTAAAGCTCTAGGAGGAGTTTGATATAGAAATTTCACTGCAAGAAGAAGAATCGGAAGAATAACGAGACAAACTTTAAGTTGGCTTGTGACAGTTTGGACCAGAAAGTTTGAAGAAGTTTAAAGTAGTTTGAAGTTTAAATTAAAGTAGTTTATAGTTTAAAGTAGTTTGAAGTTTAAAGTAGTTTATAGTTTAAATGAGTTTAAAGTTTAAATTAGTTTAAAGTAGTTTGTAGTTTAAAGTTTAACTTAGTTGCTAGATAGATAGACACTCAGATAGAGAGATAGATAGATATTTACCCTCAGATAGATAGATAGAGATAGATATTTACCCTCAGATAGATAGATAGATATTGACCCTCAAATAGATAGATAGATATTGACCCTCAGATAGATAGACAGACAGATAGATGATAGCACGTTTTAGTACTTCGCTAGGTGATGTTAGCATGATGCTAGCACGTTTTTAGCATCTTTTAGCACTTCGCTAGGCAATGCTAGCATGTGTTAGCATGATAATAGCATGTTTTTAGCACTTCGCTAGGCGATGTTAGCATGATGCTAGCACGTTTTTGGCATGTTTTAACACTTCGCAAGGCGATGATAGCATGTGTTAGCATGATGCTAGTACGTTTTTAGCATATTTTAACACTTCGCTAGGAGATGCTAGCATGTGTTAGCATGATGCTAACCTATTTTTAGCATTTTTTAGTACTCCGCTAGGCGATGCTAGCATGTGTTAGCATTATGCTAGCACATTTTTAGCATGTTTTAACACTTCGCTAGACGATGCTAGCATGTGTTAACATGATGCTAACACGTTTTAGCATATTTTAGCACTTCGCTAGGCGATGCTAACATGTGTTAACATGATGATAGCATGTTTTAGTACTTCGCTAGGCGATGCTAACATGTTAGCATGATGCTAGCACATTTTTAACATGTTTTTGCATTTCGCTAGCTGATGCTAGCATGTGTTAGCATGATGCTAGCATGTTTTAGCACTTTGCTAGGCGATGCTAGCTTGTGTTAGCATGATGCTAGCTTGTGTTAGCATGATGCTAGCAGGTTTTTAGCATGTTTTTGCACTTCGCTAGGCGATGCTAGCTTGTGTTATCATGAAGCTAGCACGTTTTTAGCATGTTTTAGTGTGTGGCTATGAAGATTTTAGGTCATTACTTTTTGGCTGCTTGATCAAATAAATCCTCTGAGGGAGAGAGAGAGGGAGAGATGCAGGGCTGACAGGCCCTTTTTGTCTGTGTGTGTGAAAATGTCAGTTGGGATTTAAATTTCTGAACATTCCGCAATGTTAAGTCAATGGGATTTGTCCAGTTTTTGATCATCCGCTGTGGGAAAACCGTAAGTCCGATCAGTTAGAAAAGATATAGCACACTATTCGGGATTAGTCTGAAGGTCTGTGCCGAGTTTGGTCTTTCACTGCAAGAAGAAGAATCAGAAGAATAAGTAGAAAAAGTTTGTCGAGACAAACTTTAAGTTGGCTTGTGAAAGTTTGAAGAAGTTTAAAGTAGTTTGAAGTTTAAATTAGTTTATAGTTTAAATTAGTCTAAAGTTTAAATTAGTTTGAATTTTAAAGTAGTTTGAAGTTTAAATTAGTTCAAAGTTTAAAGTAGTTTAAAGTTTAACTTAGTTGCTAGATAGATAGAGAGATAGATATTTACCCTCAGATAGATAGATAGATACTCAGATAGATAGATAGATATTTACCCTTAGATAGATAGAGTATAAGTAGGATTTCAGTAAGTTGGCTCTCACAAGCCAACTTAATAATTATATTTTAGTTTTTATACACTTTAAATAGCTTTACATTGGATTGGTCCAATAACCAAATTCAATGACTGACCCATCAACTAATGGGTATTTGCACATCACCCCTAAGTGAAGTTCATGCTATGCATTACATTTTTTTAATTAAATAGTTCACCCTAAACTGAAAATTGCAGTTTACTTAACCTAATTTCGTACAGAACACATGGGTAGTGCTTTATTCGTCCAAGTTAAAAAAAAATAAATAAAAAAAAGGGAGAAAAACACACCATAAAAGTATAAGGTAGTCATAAAACTTAGATGGTAAATGCAAGTTCTCCTGAAGCCATTGCTTAATGAGAGCAAAAGATCAAAATGTAATTCTTGTTCTCTGAATATGATCATCTAAGCTACAGCAGTGGAAGAGATTATCAGATAATAATGACTTGGCTTTGGTCCATTTCTTACACAATGCAATCATGTGGCTTGGAATATAAAGCACAACACATATATGCTAAAAACAGAACCCCAGAGATGAATTAATGCAATGATGGAACACGTGGGTGAGTAAATTACAATTTACATTTTTGGTATACTATCCCTTGAAGTGGTCCAACCATGTGATGGAGCATTTAGTACAATTATCTCCCAGCACAGTGGGGAAAAACACAATAAATCAGTATAATAGGCTACAAGGTCAACAACTGTAATGCCAGCATTGGTGCATGTATGGAAATGACACAACAAAAATCTGGATGTCATTATAGAGGTCAGATGACAAAAGTGCCAACAATACAGCAGCAAATCATCTCCTGTAAAAAGAAGAAAGGAGGCAGGTAATTATGTTTTGCTTGACTGGCCAACTGTTAATCATTAATTATCCCACTATGATGCACATGAAAAACAGATTTGAGTTCAAATTATATTTGCTTATTTGTAGAGGCAAAATAATACAAGAGAGCAAGAGCACAAAAGTAGTAAATATTACAGTACCCCAATGACCAGTGAAATGATGTATGCCCTGATGTGGTGCCATTATTCAGAAATATTTGACAGGTGAATGCTATGATTCCACTGAGCCACGTAAAGAGACACTTACGTACAAAAAGTAAAACATAATTTTTTTTACAAAACCCCATGCTGTGTAAATCAAAACTGGTAAAAAACTTTTGGCCATATGGTTTTTTTTTTTTGGCCCACCTGTTTTGAATGTATGAATGTTTTTTGTAGTTAATTTCACTGAGAGAAAAATCCCATTAACTATATACGTTATTACACGGCTTTCTAAAATACTCGATTCTGATTGGTCAATCGATCCAAGCAGGCTGTGGCGCGAGATTTGAACTGCGTGAGCCTGATGTCTCAAGACTTCGTCCGTTACTACTGGCATCCTCTGACTGAGAGAGATTACAGTTCTGCTTTTTCGACAATTATATTTGTTGTTTTGGTCAGAAAACGTATACAATTTGTTAAATTAGTTCCATAATAACGTTCTCTGTCTTATATGTATATATAATCTACTTTTTTCTGTACATAGTTACCGAGTTCATTCAATAATCAAGGTAAGTATATCATAAATGTATACGAAATCGCCCTCTATACCCTCATTCACCATTCCCTACATTTATCCACTAATATAGTCCACCTGAATGAGTGAATTCGGACACCGAGTGGACAGGAAGGCCTGTGTGTCATCCATACCTGCTGGCAAAGAAAATAGACCGTAAACTATCGGCATTTGCTGTGTGCGCAACTTTCGACGAGACGTGGAAATTAATTTAGCGTGACTCTAGCAGCTGAGTCTGGTCTGGTCATACACTCGTTATTGCGGTGCATTATGGGATTGAATGAGTGCCCTTGATTGTCCAAAATGAATTCGGAGACCACTACAAAGTGGATGTCCCCTCAAATAGTGCACTATGTTTAACCTATGCAGTTTAGTACAAACAAAATATTAGAACATGTACCAATTTATGTCTGTTTTAAAGCAAAAGTATTTCCTTTCTACACAAAACATTGGTTTAGACTAATCTTACCGTTACTATGGCCTGCTCTTGCTCAATGATGATAGGCCGTCTGACACTGACTATAGATGTTTTATTTATCCAGGTCATTAAAATTTTTTTTTAAAGATGTGAGGTAATAAATCAACAATGTTTCTCTTAAAGTCGTTTCACGTTACCGTCCTCCCCTCACAAATCGTATATACCTATTAATATACACTTACCTGCTTGGGTCTCATCAGCAGTCAAAACACCAAGCGCTTGCACAACATCTGCAACCTTTAAGAACGACACCAGTCTGTGCAATCGAGTTTTCACTTATTTTACTACTACTGTCAAAAGCATACGCGTGTTTCTGTTTCGTAGCTCCCTTTGGTCCATTCCAGATTTGGCTCGTGCATGAGCCGTGACGTCATTAACTGGAGACTTGAATATAAGTATAAATATTACGCTTTTAAGAGCCCTCCTAAAACAGATTGCTCACTGGAAACATATGTATAAAAAAGTAATGAAAATCTTCCGATTTATATGTTTCTTGCCAAAAAGAAAAATAAATCATCATAAAACTGCTGCAAACTTCATTTGTATTTGCATCAGTAACAATCTGTTGAGAGAAAGCAAGTACATAATACAGCAGTCTGTATAAAAAAAATAAAGGAATCTGCCTAAAATTAATTTTTAAATACATTATAAAGGGGGGTTAACCATTGATCATTGTATTGTAAAATATCGTTGTAAAACTAATTCATAGACTAACAATTTAGGTCTAAACTGATCTATTATTATGTTGATATTTATTGGTACCATATGCATATGCAAAACCACATGCAAGTTATTTGCTTTCCATCACCATTCATTAATTCATTCAATGAAAATTAGAATAGATAGAATTGATTGAATGAAAGTAAATGTAATTAATGCCACCACTCTAATTCTCCTTTTGTGTTCAATAATAATATCTATATCATGCCACATATCTTGTCAATAACTTATATTTAACAAACAAAATGTTGTGCTCTGGTTTTCTTTTTCAGCCTTTATCCAAGAGCCTGATTAAGGTAAGTAACACAGCTTAGCATTTGGGGCATACAACTCTAATTTTGGAAACACATGGAGGTATTATCTTATAATATTTACAGAAATCATACACAATGAATAAGGAAAAGGGAGAACATTCAAGCAATATCTAAGATCCTGGACAGCAGCCAAACGTGTTCTTGAAACTATAGCAAAACGTAAAACAGAGTTAGATAGTCTGAGTGATCACACAGAACTAGTCACAGGGTGTCAGAGTGACTCCGATGATGCCTCAAGTTCTATGGAGGACCAGTTGTCCACTGAGTCATCACGCACATGGGAAGATAATGACTGGGAGTGTGACTTTGTGGAAGCAATGGACCTTGGGGAAAATAACGACATCACAGTTCAGGAAAACAAAATATCACTGGCAACAGATCTAGCAACCTGGGTATCCCTATTCCAAGTGAAAAGCAATGCCGTTGACCAGTTGCTGAAGATTCTTCAGCAACATGGCCACACAGATCTACATGCCTAGGTGTTTCTGCTGAAAACATACAATACAGAAATCTGGAATGGAATAGTTACACTACCCATTGCCAGGGGATTTATCAGGATTTATGGACAGGGGAACAACATTTAAACTGTGTGGAGTGCGTTTACATGCTCATTTTCATCCTGGATAAAAAAAACTAATATTGTAATAAAGAATGTTGTCTTACTCTTAATGATTTTTGGGTTTTTTTCAAAATAATTGCTAAAAACATATTATTATTTTTAAAGAAAGTTGTTTCTAGAGTGGCAACAGTAATGTTTACAACAGCAAAGTCACTATATAAACTCAGTATCTCATTGGAAACAAATCTAAAATGTCAATAAAATAATTGTGTCCAATGGCTGTGAATAAAGCAGGGAAGGCTGTCATCAATCGATCAAACTGTTTCACTGTATTTAGATGTATTGATAATATTAAAAGCAGTTCAATATTTGGTTATAAAATAGGCTATTTCTGATAAACACACAGATAAATATTTAATATTTAATTCTTCAACTTTTCTTCAACTTTAATCCTTTAACTTTTGATCTTGAACATCAGGACACTCTCTTAATCCGACAAGGTAAAAAAAGAAAAAGAAACGTACAGCAGTCAGATGATTATAACTAAAAATATTTTGTTATTGTCATTTTATTATTTATTAAATTGAATTGTAATCATTTGTAATGATTATTGCCCAGGTTAACACTTCAAATATACATTTGCATGCATTCAGTAATTTGTTGCATTTGTGATATGTGCGGTTTATTTTTTGGCATTTTGTCCAATAATTAATTATAACTGGTCATTAACTCAATTATATTTTTAAACACTAATGGTTAGTTTAGGTGTTGATTTGGTAAGAATGTATTTTTTAGCTTCTCATTATTATTTTAAAACACTAATGGTTATGTTTAGGTGTTGATTTGGTAATTCACCTGATGAACCTGATGATCACACGATGCTCAGCTTTCCCTTCATTGAGACACCTTCGGTGTAAGTTCCTCTTAAAAAGAAATTAATTACTAACTAATAATTACATCTTCTAAATTGTAATTAGATTACTGTACTAATTATTCTGTCTGAAAAGTAATTGCATTACTTATTACTTTCTAAAACCCTTATCAACCTTGACCAGATGAAAAATACAAGGATATACATGAAACTGTTCTTTTAATTCTTTCACATAAATCATTATTCATGAACTGTCCAAAGAATTCAGCATTTAATAAGAAAATGCACATTTTAACATTAGATGTTAAATTTTGATTTTAAATTCACTATTGATTTATATAGAATTGTTCTATAGTCTATTCAGTATTTACTGACAAATTTAAAGTAATCCCTTTACTTTTTTAAATGAAAAAGTAATTTACAGTAATGAATAACTACAAACATTACAACCAACACTGAACACAGACCAACACCATAATTTCTTCTTCAGATGTAATTTTATAATCTGACTATTTATATCTTATTGCACCTCTAAAATATCAGAACACAAAATCTGCTGTTTAAAAACATAAATCTATAAAATGGTCCTTTCTCAAATGCTGGCTATAAATGCAGTAGCTTGAAACAAGTCACAGACCAAAGCAATAAATCATAGTAAAAGAAGGAGCACTAATGGTTGGTTATGACTCTCTCATTGACATGCATTTGATTTTATTTGAAGCATCCTTAATGGTCACATCTGTAAGGCATTTTCATGATGGCTTTAAATTGAGTTGAGAATTTTGACTATGTGAGTAGAGCAAAGAACTGTGCATGCATTGCTTTGAGAGGTCACGTCAATTATTGTATGACTTATGATATTGTGTTTTGTGATGTGACTGTTAATTCCAGCTCTGAGACTGAGAATAAAATGGTGCCATCTGGCAATACACATGGGCTGTAATAATAGACACACAGAAACTGTTCGAAATATACATGAAGCAAAGTCATTGGTACACAGTTATGCAATCAAACACACAAAATACAAAACATCTCTGTATTGCAGCATGTTTTGAGCAGTGTGGGACAGTGTGCCATCCTTCTGCAGCATCCACGTGTAATGGTCATATCTTCCTTGGATGTCTGGCTGCAAACCCTGGCCAAGAACATTAATCACAGCAGTATTAGCTATTCACCTTAGATCCACAAACATGATGCTCGTCTATCCCATCTGCGACAAATTTTACATTTGTTCATTTGGGAGATGATTTTATCCAAAGTGACTTAAAAAAGAAGAAAACATACGTGAATAATCTTGAGACAGTGGTACAAAAAGTGCCACATTACAAAGTTTCACTAGCATCAGAATAGTAGACACCAACCAACATCATAATGCTGTGGCTGAAATGCTCCAGCTCCTGCACAAGGCTGTTCACCATCACGTCTTTCTTGCAGGCTTCTGATGAGTATACCTGTTCGTTCTGTGCATTTACAGGAGTGGCCACAGTAAAGACCTTTTCACCAGTAAACCGCAAGCTGTGCACACTTTATTTATTTGGGAATCTCTGCAGCAGCTGCTAGCATCGCTGGGGCTTTTTTTTTGTCATTGGCAAACATGCGCTTGAACATTCTCAGCTGCAGGTCTAGTTTTGGAATATCCTTGATCGACGAATGAGAAATGCCAGTTTCTGTTTAGATTTCTTGCAGAATTTTGTGAGTTTTCAGCACGTTCCCGGCTGCAGATCAAATCTTCAACGAGACCAATGTTAGCTGTCGTTTGGCCGGCTGCTCCCTTGCTTACATTCTGTTTCACTGCTGGCATTGATTTTCTTCAGCAGCCTGTACAGACTGGTTCTTCTTCACATCTTCTGTGGAAATTCTTGTAACAGCCATCGAGAGCTCCAATGCGTCGCTTGCCACAGGTCTTTAATGAGCGTGCAGCCATCTTTTGACATTTTATCCATAGCTTAAGCCTTATAATAATAATACAATTCTAATATTTTGAAAATGTACTGTTTAAAATGTACTGTAAACAAAATGTATGTATTGCTGGTAAGGGGGGTTGAATTATTATGATTCCAATTGTGAATCTGAGTAAACACAAAATACAGTTTTAAAATTATAAATGTTATTTATTGAAGCAAAAATGTTTCCAATACCAACTGGGCATGTGTGAAAACGTTTTTGCCCCCTTAGTTACTTAATCCCTAAATCTATGAAGCTGCATTCAAAACGGGGATAATTTGGACTAGACACACCCAGGCCTGATTACTGCCAGTCCCGTTCAATCAAATAAACACCTAAATTGTTTTTTTTTCAGCAGCATAAAGTTAGCTAAAATATTGCATCAAAAAAGGTCACTATTCATGACTCCACTATCAGCAAGACACTGACCAAAAACAGCATCCATGGAAGAATAGCGATGCGAAAACCACTGCTAACCCAGAAGAACATTAAGGCTTGTTGTACTTTTGCCAAAACACACCTTTTGGGAAAATGTACTGTGGATTGATGAGTCGAGAGTAAAACTGTTTGGAAGACGGGTTCCCTTTATATCTGGCATAAATTAAACCCAGAATTCCACAAAATAACATCATACCTAAGGTCAAGCATGGTAGTGGTATTGTGATGGTGTGGGGATGCTTTGCTGCTTCAGGGCAACTTGCAGTAATTGAGGGAAAAATGAATTCTGCTCTCTACCAGAGAATCTAAAAGGAGAATGTCCAGTCATCAGTATGTGAGTTGAAGCTCAAGCACAACTGGATACAGCAAGACAATAATCCAAAGCATAGGAGTAAGTCCACCTCTGAATGGATAAAAAGAAGCTAAAGTAAAGTTGTACAGTGGCCTTGTTCTGACTTGAACCCGATTGAGATGCTGTGGCAAGATCTTAAACGGGCAGTTCATGCTTGAAAATCCTCCAATGTGGCTGAACTAAAGCAATTCTGCAAAGAAGAGTGACCACCACAGAGTTGTGAAAGACTGATCTCCAGTTTTCGGAAGGGTTTGGTTGCAGTTGTTGCTACTAAAGGTGGCCCAACCAGATATTAAGTTTAAGGGGGCAATTCGTTTTTCATGGTGATATATGTGTTTGATAACTTTTTGCTTCAATTATTTTTAGATATATTTAAAAACTGTATTTTGTGTTTACTCAAGTCCACCTTTGTTTTATGTTATATCTTGTTGAAAGATCTAAAACAATTTAGTCTGAAAAAAATAAGAAAACAGTAAGGGGCATATATATGTACTTGGTGTTTAGAAAAAGTTTAGAATAATGTACAGATTTGCTCTTATGGAATGAAATTGTTACTTTTATTCACCAAAGTGGCATTCAACTGATCACAATTTATAGTCAGGACATTAATAATGTGAAAAATTACAATTTGAAAAAATTAAACTACTTCAAAGAGTTCTCATAAAAAAAATCCTCCATGTGCAGTAATGACAGCTTTGCAGATCCTTGGCATTCTAACTGTCAGTTTGTCCAGATACTCAGGTGACATTTCACCCCACACTTCCTGTAGCACTTGCCATAGATGCGGTTGTCTTATCGAGCACTTCTCACGCACCTTACAGTCTAGCTGATCCCAAAAAAGCTCAATGGGGTTAAGATCCATAACACTATTTTTCCAATTATCTGTTGTCCAATGTCTCTTTCTTTGTCCACTGAAACCTTTTCTTTTTGTTTTTCTGTTTCAAAAGTGGCTTTTTCTTTGTAATTCTTCCCATAAGGCCTTCACCCGAGTCTTCTCTTTACTGTTGTACACGAAGCAGGTGTTGAGCAGGTAGAATTCAATGAGACTGTCAGATGAGGGTAGGTGAGGCATCTATTTCTCAAACTAGAGACTCTGATGTACTTATACTCTTGTTTAGTTGTACATCTAGGCCTTCCACATCTCTTTCTAGCCTTGTTAGAGCCAGTTGTCCTTTGACTTCGAAGACTGTAGTGTACACATTTGTATGAAATCTCCAGATTTTTTGGCCTTCATTCCTCAAAACAATGATTGACTGACGAGTTTCTAGAGAAAGAGGTTTCTTTTTTGACTTAAATACATACCTGTCTATTGCATACTGTGGCAACTCAAAAACAAACACAAAGACAATGTTAAGCTTCATTTAACAAACAAAATAGCTTTCATCTGTGTTTGATATAATGGCAAGTGATTTTCTAGTACCAAATTAGCAATTTAGCATTATTACTCAAGGATAAGGTGTCGGAGTGATGGCTGCTGGAAATGGAGCCTGTCTAGGTTTGATCAAAAATAACTTTTTTTTTAAATAGTGATGGTGCTGTTTTTTTTTTACATCAGTAATGTCCTGACTATACTTTGTGATCAGTTAAAATCCATTTTGTGAATTAAAATACCAATTTCCTTCTGAAACAGCAAAATCTGTACAAACATTTGGCTGACAGACACACACACACACACACACACACACACACACACACACACACACACACACACACACACACAGTTGTTGCCATTTGGTAAATATGACCAAAGAAGGCCGTGAGAGAAAATCTGCATTGTTTATCTGTTTGATCTTTCAAACATAAATAAAATCTAACCTTTAATTGAAGTAAAATTGAAACAGGAAATATCTCATTATTAAATAAATATTTTTCTCCAAAATGTATTGGCTATAATTATTGGCACCCTTTTATTCAATACTTTTGCAACCACCCTTTGCCAAGATAACAGCTCTGAGTCTTCTCTTAATGAGGCTGAACTCTTGGCAAGGGATCCGAGATGAATTCTCCATACAGAATCTCTGCAGATCCTTAATATTCAGAGGTCGATCAGTGCTTGTAATGGCCACTCCAGTATCTTGACTTGATGTTGTTAAGCCATTTTGCCACAACTTTGGAGGTCTGCTTGGGGTCATTGTCCATATGGGCGACTCATTTGCGACCGAGCTTTAGATGTTGCTTTAGTATATCCACATGATTTTCCTTCCTCATGATGCCATCTATTTTCTGAAGTGCACCAGCCCCTCGTGTAACAAAGCATCCCCACAACACGATGCTGCCACCCCATGCTTCACGGTTAGGATAGTGTTCTTCAATAAAACAATGGCCAAACAATAACATTTTTGGTTCAAAATGTTTTGGACATTTTTCCAAGAAGTAAGATCTTTGTCCACATGTGCACTTGCAAACTGTTGTCTGGCTTTTTTATGGCAGTTTTGGAGCAGTGGCTTCTTTTTGCTGAGCAAGGTTAGGTCGATATATTACTAATTTTACTGTGGATATAGATTCTTGTCTACATGTTTCCTCCAGCATTTTCACAAGGTCCTTGCTGTAGTTGTGGGATTAATTTTCACTTTTCACACCAAACTACATTCATCTCTAAGAGACAGATTGCATTTTGTTCCTGAGTGGTATGACGGCTGCGTTGGACCATGGTGTTTATTACCATGGTGATTTTATCTGTCTGTAAACAATTTTTGTAAAAATTCTTAAAAAGTAGATGTCCTAAATGACTAATATTAAATCTGTGGAGTGGTTAATAAATTAGTTTTAATGAATTCAACCTAAGTGCAAGTAACTAAACGAACGAACAAATGTATTTTGGCCCACTCTTCTCTAAAGAACTGCTTTAGTTCAGCCACATTGGAGGGTTTTTGAGCATGAACTGCACATTTAAGGTCCTGCCTTAAAGGAATAGTTCACCCAAAAATTCTAATTTGCTGATAATTTACTCACCTTCAGGTCATACAAGATGTATATGACCTTCTTTCTTAATTAGAACAGGATTTAAGATTTTTAGGAAAGTTTCTGATGCTTTTACCTTCATCCAATGCAAGTGAATGGACACAAATATTTGACGGTCTAAAAAGCATATTTAGGCAGCATCAAAGTAATACACATGACTGCAGATTATTAAGTAATGTCATCTGAAGTTAATCGATACCTTTGTGTAAAAAAAAAAAAAAATGCTAATTAAAAAGTTTTTGATTTTAAATAGGCGCTTCCGCCAGTTCTCTGTTGCCTTTTGAATTGAACTCTCGTGTGATGTGGTAAACAGAGCGGAACTTCTGAATTCTTACAAGAATGCACCAACTTGATGAAGTCACATGACATGTGGCATTGAGTGTTTATAAGAAGCGATTTTGTTAAAGTTAATAACATTTTAATTAGCAATTAGATTTTCACACAAACGTATCGATTCTCTTCAAAAGACATTATTTGATCGACTGGAGTCATGTGGATGACTTTGATGCTGCCTAAACATGCTTTTTGGACCATAAAAAATTGCTGTCTTTTCACATGCATTGGATGAAGCTAAAACATCAGAAACTTTCCTAAAAATCTAAAATCCTTTTCTGATGAAGAAAGGTCATATACATCATGGATGGCCTGACGGCAAATGAATTACCAGCAAATTATCATTTTTGGGTGAACTATTCCTTTAAATTAGCATTTGTGCATGGAGCTACTTCCTTATGTGACTGATCAAAATCTGCCATTGCTGGTTCGTCCAAATGATGCATCCAAGCTAAATGTCATTTTATAACTAGTATCATGGCTTGGGCTGTTTATAATAAGTTATTGGAGAAACAAGGATGGATGGATGTGTGCATTTGTGTGTGTGTGTGTGTAGAGAGAGAGAGAGAGAGAGAGAGAGAGAGAGAGAGAGAGAGATTGACTGTGTATGATCAACTACGTTTTTTGTCACTGCCAAACAGAGATGCTGTAGTGTGCTAGTCAGCTTTTGGAAAATAAATGTAATATTTGTCAAATGCAAACTATTCTTCTGTGGAAAAATAGCCGTCAGCAGTGAGGGATTCATATGTGAAAAATCGAAGGAATTATTCAGGCTGACGGAGAAGGTTAATGAGTTAGAGAGATGCATCTGAAAGCTAGTGGAGGTCAGTGTGAAAGAGAAGCCAGTAGATTCTGTTTGGGTTGCAGGTAGTAAAACAAGCAACACACACAATTTGGTTCTGGCTGTAGAGCACCCTTTGGGGGATGTCTTGGCAGCATACTTGTAGGGTAAAACACCCCTCTCCCATTCTTGTTAGGATTCTCCCCACTCAGTGATGCACCCACTGAGAATCATGTGAAAGCACCCTAGTTATTGGTGACTATTTAAAGAAACGTGGAAATAGTGACTCCCGCCACTAGTGTTTAATGCATATTGGGTGTCAGAGTGTCTGACATCAGATCAAATTAAATTTTTTTAGTGATCTCTGTCGCCAGTCGGAAATCACTAAAGATAATGTTAAAGAGGTGTGGAACTTGCAAAAACCCCTTCCCTGCTCATCATGGTGACGATGTTTATAGTAGATTTGTGTCACCGAACAGCTGTATGTCTGAGTGATGCATGTAGAATAGCATAGGATTTATAAACAGTTGGAGGAGCTTTTTGGGATAGACCTGACCCCTCCATCCCTCCAGGTATGGTACTATATATAACAGTGATAGTATGACTAACTGGGGCCCAGGTCAGGAAGCTGACAAACTGGCTAATCCGAACATCTACTAGATATCATGAGACATCACACAGGTTACATAAACTACAACACAAAGAATATTATTCAACTATATACACTGATCAGCCACAACATTAAAACAACCTGCCTAATATTGTGTAGGTCCCCCTTGTGTCTCCAAAACAGCGCTAACCTGCATCTCAAAATAGCATTCTGAGATGATATTCTTCTCCCCACAATTGTTCAGAGTGGTTATCTGAGTTACCGTATACTTTGTCAGTTTGAACCAGTCAACAGAGAATGGCCAGACCTCTCTCATCAAAAAGGCAATTCTGTCCAGAGAACTCCCCCTATTTGTTCTTATTTTTATTAAACTTTCAAACAAAGTCTAGTATCAAAATCAAGATCTAGTAAACTGAATCTGTGCTACATAATATACCAAAGTGTTGACAGTGAAATTAACTTTGGTCACAATGACAATTTTGGACAGCCCTTTTTTAAATGAAACTTTAGATTACTTGACTGGGTGAAACTATTCCCACATGAAGTGCATTTGTATGGCTTCTCTCCAGTATGAACTCTCACGTGTGCTTTCAGGATTGATGATGAAACAAAACTCTTTCCACAAAAAGAACAAACATAAGTCTTCTCATTAGTATGAGTTGTCATATGTCCCTTTAGATGTGTTGGCCGCGTAAATTTCTTGCCACACTGATTACAGTTAAATGGCTTTAATCCAGAATGAAAGCGCAGATGAAGTTTGAGATTGCATGCTTGAGTGAAACTCTTTCCACACTGAAGACATGTAAAAGGCTTTTCTCCTGTGTGAATTCTGATGTGACGCTGAAGACTTCCTTTATGTGCAAAACTCTTTCCACATTGAGGGCATGTAAAAGGCTTCTCTCCAGTGTGGATTTTCATGTGAACATCAAGTGGTCCTTTCTGTGTGAAACTCTTTCCACACTGAGAGCAGGTGAAAGGCTTCTCTCCAGTGTGAATTCTCACATGACGCTTAAGACTTCCTTTATGTGCAAAACTCTTTCCACATTGAGAGCATGTAAAAGGCTTCTCTCCAGTGTGAATTTTCATGTGAACATCAAGTGGTCCTTTCTGTGTGAAACTCTTTCCACACCGAGAGCAGGTGAAAGGCTTTTCTCCAGTGTGAATTCTCATGTGACACCTGAGATTTACTTTATGTGCAAAAATCTTTCCACATTGAAGGCAGGTGAAAGTTTTCTCACCAGTGTGAAGTCTTAAGTGAGTTTTAAGGTTTCCCTTTAGTGTGAAACTCTTTCCACATTGAGAGCAGGTAAAATAATTTTTGATTATTGTTCTTCGAGTTCTTTTCTGAGAGCAATTATTCTCAGTCTTTGAGCCACTAAAATCTTCACCAGTCATATTATCGTATTTATGATCATGATGTTTCTCCTCCACGTCATTCAGTCCTTGACTTTCTTCTTTCACTTTTATCAAATCTAAAATGAACATAGAAAATGTGATCTTTATATGCTGAAACATGTAGATTCTGGTATTATTGTTTGTTTAACTGTACTTTACAGATTATGTGATTTTCTAACTACAGCCACCAGATCTAGTGAACTGTCTGAAGCTTTGATACATTTTTCCCCACATGATTTTGTGAGAATGTAGTGGGTGGACCTCTGACTCTCTAGGGGTGTCTGGGGGCATGCTCCCCTGTAAGAAAATGTTGTACATAATAAAATTTAAATGCATCAATCTGGTGCACTTTGAGAGCAAAATTAATAGGCTTGATCTATAAAGAACTTTGTGCTCTTGTAAACAATTTTGTGCTCTAGTAGTAATTGAATCAAACACATTGGTTGTATAGATATAAATGATGATGACATGACAAAAAGTCACACCCACTGTAAGGCGGATGCCAGTGAGTCTGGGCTACTCCTCGAGAAAGCAAAAGGCTCTCATGAGAATTAACATCTGAACTCTCTAACAGCAACATCCGAGATGCAATAAACTGTGCTGCTAACACCTCCCTTCTAAAGTCTCTTCATCTCACTCCTCCTCCTCACTTAAAGCTCACTAAAAACCTATGCAATGTGAAGTGTATACAAAAAAGTAACTATAACATGTTTGGTATCATTTAAAGTGTCTCAGTGTGCCTGGTAAACTGGTCTCATCCTCCCAGCCATAATGAAAAGCAAAAAGAAGTAATACAATATGAGAACTGTGGTGTGCCCCTTAAAGGTGTGCCCTCTCCCAGATCCTCCATACCTCCTGTATGTAAATCTACAGGAACCCCCTCAACAGGGGACCAGAATCTAATTATAATGACAGACACCACTTGGTAAGCATATTGAATTATCTGGGTATTTAAGGAAATGCGACACATTGCTCAGGGTTCTCTGTAGTCAGAGGAGCCCACACAGTTTACTGTGTGTAATTTATATCAGGTGATAGCAATTCGAATTTCTTATGTTTTGATAAAATGTCTAACTTTGACTTATCACTGTCTAATTGGAATTGATGAATTGATTATGTTACCTGGTCAATAAATTGTCAACATTTTATTTTATTCTGACTGACTCTGACATTGTGTTTCCCAAACAAATTAAACGATTCGTATGTTACCGCAAGTCTGCGTCAGATTAGTGACGACTAATATTTGGCATCAATTCAAGTGTACTTGGTTTGCAAAGACAAAAAGGGAATTTCCGTTTAGAACAGCAAACGCTGCTTGACCAATCTAAATTCGGGTGTGTCTTACCTCTGTTTTAATTTGATGTTTCTCCAGATAAGTGTACGTGGGAAACCACGCATGGCCAATCCAAAGCTATTACAAGAGAAGTTATGTTGGTCAACTTACATCTGTAATAGTGGCCATGACCTCTACTGAAGAAAACGTTAAGTTACATTCAAGTGTGTGCAATTCCATGGGGCTATACTGAAGTATCTTTGATTGTGTATACGTGAACGTGACCGATCTCAGGTATATAGCAATTACCTCTGTTTGATGATCCAATACTGGCCGCTTGTGATCGTGAGACCCGCGGTGTAGAGAAAAACACGCGAGGACCTCAAAGCGACATAGTTTCTTAATCTAAATGGGTAAAATATAATTAAAGGAGTTAAAAGAATAATCAAACGTTCGCTCACTTTTAATGATGCTCAGATATCATTAAAAACCTTTTTCATTTATGGAGTCAGATGAAATAACGAGATAATACATAAGAGAAAATGTATTTCATTTAATATTGTTGTGTTGCGTAACAAGAAAGACAGTAACGCGCAGAGACCTTCATTGGAAGGTCTCCAACCGTATTATTGGAGACCGTCATTGGACCGATAAACGGGCTTACAAAGTGTGCTTGTCCTCCAGTAAAGTAAAAAGAAAAAAATTCTTAGAAAAAAGAACATTTAAGTTACATGCTCAAGTAACATGATAAAGTTTATATATTTTTCTAAGGGGGCTTTCACACTGGGCACGTTTTGCTGCGGTCCGACTCCGATTGTGTTTGTTCTCGTTGCCCCCTGCAGCATTGGTCTGGTTTCACTCTCACTTGATTCTATCGAACCCCGGTCCATTTACGTACATCTTACATCACCACAAACACGCATGGTGAACACAACGCGACTCATAATACTTTTTGTTTTTTGTTATTTTGGTGCCATTATGCACAGTTGAGTGAACGACAACTGCGTATATGTGCGCTTCATGGCATAACTCATCAGATGTCAAGGAGAAGGTGGCTTGCTGCTACTCGCAAACTACGTTTTTTGAGGAGACAGCTGATTGCAAGGAATTCATCTGCACCTTTGTTTACACTGCATGCTTACGCTCGTGTCTAAGGTGAAGTTATCGCCATAGTAATCTCCTATTATACCCTATATTTATAACCTATAATAATATTTATATATAGTATTTATAAAGTGTATAAACAGACAGACAGACAGTATTTATTGTGTTGATTGTACTTGTATGTCATTGTGGTGTCATGACTTTTTTGGGACTTTCAGGAATGTGTGGATCCTCGTGTGTTGTTGAAACCAATGATGTGCAGGTTACTTTACTTCTGAAAGAGTGTGCACGTTTGCTTTCACATTCACTTGAGTCATGCTACAGTTCCTTTGCAACCAAACTCAGTCCACCTCCTACAGGTAGTCTCGGATTCGGTACCGCGGTGAACACCCTGGTCTGCATGACAGCTTTCACATTACCAGTTTTTTATGCAAACCGTTTCAAACTAATCTGCCAGTGTGAAAGCACCCGAAAATTATGAACGATGCCCAACCTAATAAGTGTACCTATGCAAACAACTCAGTTCTCTGCAACATAAATGTAAACTACACTGGGGAGGAGGCTATTGTCATATAATTATTTTATGTTACGTATGGTAGTCAAATAAAGAAAAGCCTCCATCACCATCATTTACAGCAGGGTACTCCTAGCTCTATGGAATGAGATCTACTTTTTCCATCAAGTTATTGCAAGACCTCCCATGTACAATAAAGGCTTTACATTAACACAATACCAACATTTCAGAACTAATAATAACACAAAGTAATACAGTACTTTGCAAAAGTTTTAGGCACTTGGGAAAAATGTTGCATAGTATGTCTTCAAAAATAAATGGCATAAATAATTTTCATTCATCACTTAATGTCATACAAAGTCCAGTAAACATTAAAAAGCTAAATCAACATTGGGTGTGACCACCTTTGCCTTTAAAACAGCACCAAATCTCCTAGGTCACATGGACAAAGTCTTTCTTGGTTGTTGGCAGATAGGATGTTCCAAGCCTCTTGGAGAACTCGACACAGTTTTTCTGTCTATTTATGGTGTCTCAACTGCTTCTGACTTTTTATGTAAACCAGACTAACACAATGTTAAGTGGGGGGCTTTGTGGGATCCATGACATCTGTTGCAGGGCTACATGTTCTTCTATTCTTCTATTTGCAAAAGTAATGTTTGGGAGTCTAACGTTTATATTTCCAATTGACACACTAAAGCTGAAGATATAAATAACCATCTTAAGACAAATGCTTTTGTGAAACATCTTATGTGCCCAAGACATTTGCACAGTACTGTATGTTAATTATGGAAGAATGGTTTCAAGTTCTTAATTATTCAAACCTAGTAAACATTCAGTAAAAAAAAAAATAACAATAAAAAACAGCAATGAATAGAAATAGATTCAAAATACTACAACACAAAATACAAATTAAGAAAATTCAGTGCTTTTTTCACCACTTTAAAAGTGTTTAACATCAGTAGGCCATCAAGTATTCAATGAAACATTTAGAATGAAATGCAACATAAAACTACTACTGGTCTTCACTATATGATTAGAAAACATTACTCTTTAAAGCTACAAAAGTTACTCAGTCAAGAGCAGTGGGTGTTTTCTCATTTCTTTTTTTTTTTATGGTGGTTTGATTATTATAATGACAAGCTAGACAGGAGTAGGTCAAATAGTTTACATGGGACTTGACCTTCAAGTCTGACATTTTAATACAAATCAGCTTTTTACATTTCACTTTATACACAACTCAATGCGTTTATATGAATACCTCACCAGGACAGTTATTTTGGCATAATTTTGAAATGTATTTGAACATTCAAGCATGGGTTAGCGCAAGCATTTTTGGAACATGCGCATGTTCAGCACACACACAATGCCACCTGTCAATCAAACAGGGCACAGCAGTTAGTAGATTGCTTGGAAATTATAAAAATATGTGCTCTTTGATTACTTACAACAGCAGAACTGGGAGTAAGAGATGCTTTGCCGAAGCAACGGCACAAAACAGAAATAATCTTTTTACATTTTCGGTTCACTACAGGCCACCACAGTCTAGGTAATTAATGGAAACACTGTTTGATAACTTAGGGCATTTTTAGACCTGTTACTCATTTGATTTGTTCCAAAATAGGGGATAATATAGTTAGTGTTGCATTTTCTTCATGCAAAGTCAAATGTGAGCAAGCTGTCACAATGTTTGTGGGCTGTTCTGGGATTTATCTCATCCATTGATATACCAGTTAAAATGACATGTGTAAAAAATGGTCAACTATACACATTTTAGAGTACAGTTTGTGTTTATGTTACACAAAGTTCTGTCGCATTGTACAGTATGCATGTTCCTTACAAAAGTAGCACTGCAAATAAACATTATCAGTCAGTCTGAAGGATAGGAGTTGTAAAATTCCATTCATGGTTAATTTTATCTGTCATTATTTTAAAAGTTCTAGTCAAAGAGCTCTCTCGCTCTCACACACAGAAAGAGTCAAGTGTTAATAGTTTTTATCAGTCAAAAAGTTGCAAACACTGTCCTACTTGTGTTTGTTCTGTCACTATCCAAAAGAGGGAAGCGATCATACTAAAAATTACCTCAGGAAGTATAAACAACTCTTATTTCAAATGCGCAATTATATTTAATGTAATCGCTAAAAGGCTATATCCATGTTTTGATTATCGGTTATAGTGGGATGCTGACTTATAGATGTCTTCTCCAGTGATCCAGTGGTTTTTATAGGAATATTGTTAGATTCATTGGTCTGTTGGGTCAGACTGCATTCTCACTAGAGGTCGACCTCTATTGGTTTTGCCGACTAATTGGCACCGATAACAGATTTTTGGAACTATCGGTTATTGATATGCACGTTGTCATATCATTATAAAGTAATTCATTTGTTGACTAGATGCTGCATTAGTAGAAAACAGTACGTTTGCTGACAAGACTGAGTGGACACTAACATTAACAATGTGACAAAAAAAAAAACATGCAAGTCCTACCAAAATGTTTAAATGTCATAATTGTACAATCCATTACAATCTACACTCACCTAAAGGATTATTAGGAACACCTGTTCAATTTCTCATTAATGCAATTATCCAATCAACCAATCACATGGCAGTTGCTTCAATGCATTTAGGGGTGTGGTCCTGGTCAAGACAATCTCCTGAACTCCAAACTGAATGTCAGAATGGGAAAGAAAGGTGATTTAAGCAATTTTGAGCGTGGCATGGTTGCTGGTGCCAGACGTGCCGGTCTTGAGTATTTCACAATCTGCTCAGTTACTGGGATTTTCACGCACAACCATTTCTAGGGTTTACAAAGAATGGTGTGAAAAGGGAAAAACATCCAGTATGCGGCAGTCCTGTGGGCGAAAATGCCTTGTTGATGCTAGAGGTCAGAGGAGAATGGGCCGACTGATTCAAGCTGATAGAAGAGCAACTTTGCCTGAAATAACCACTCGTTACAACCGAGGTATGCAGCAAAGCATTTGTGAAGCCACAACACGCACAACCTTGAGGCGGATGGGCTACAACAACAGAAGACCCCAACGGGTACCACTCATCTCCACTACAAATAGGAAAAAGAGGCTACAATTTGCAAGAGCTCACCAAAATTGGACAGTTGAAGACTGGAAAAATGTTGCCTGGTCTGATGAGTCTCAATTTCTGTTGAGACATTCAGATGGTAGAGTCAGAATTTGGCGTAAACAGAATGAGAACATGGATCCATCATGCCTTGTTACCACTGTGCAGGCTGATGCTGGTGGTGTAATGGTGTGGGGGATGTTTTCTTGGCACACTTTAGGCCCCTTAGTGCCAATTGGGCATCGTTTATATGCCACGGCCAACCTGAGCATTGTTTCTGACCATGTCCATCCCTTTATGGCCACCATGTACCATCCTCTGATGGCTACTTCCAGCAGGATAATGCACCATGTCACAAAGCTCGAATCATTTCAAATTGGTTTCTTGAACATGACAATGAGTTCACTGTACTAAAATGGCCCCCACAGTCACCAGATCTCAACCCAATAGAGCATCTTTGGGATGTGGTGGAACGGGAGCTTCGTGCCCTGGATGTGCATCCCACAAATCTCCATCAACTGCAAGATGCTATCCTATCAATATGGGCCAACATTTCTAAAGAATGCTTTCAGCACCTTGTTGAATCAATGCCACGTAGAATAAGGCAGTTCTGAAGGCGAAAGGGGGTCAAACACAGTATTAGTATGGTGTTCCTAATAATCCTTTAGGTGAGTGTATTTGCACTAGTTTATATCCAGCTGGTCACGTTTATGCACTTGTTAGCCAGCTAAGTTGCATATTTAAAGCTAGTGATGTGAGAAGGCAAATTAATATCTTCATGCAGCTGAGAGAAACATATAAACAAATCAGAAATCAGCTTTTGATTAAAAAGCAGCCTCACTGTAATGCGATGACTTAAGATCAATCACATTCTTGTTCTTTTTAATTAGACACATCATCTAAAATGCGCTCCTGCACGAGATGCATAAATGAGAGGAACAAACAAAAATGTGACCGAGAGGAAGAGCGGTAAGGCTTGTCACCTGGGTTGTGATTACCTGTCACTCATTATATTGATGGATGAGGGAGACCTGATAAGGCACGCCAAAGCATTAGTGTGGGAGAGAGAGACAGCAGAGAGAGTTGTGTTCTGACTAACAAAGACTTGTGTGTATATTGGGTAAGTGTTTTGCAAAGTTTGCTGCTTCAATATCTGTAGATCATTTTTTAACATGTTTCTATGGTATACTGGAAACCAATGATAAGCATTTCATGAGTTTTTAAGGCTTTTATTGGCAAAAACATTCAATATATGCAAAGAGACAATATTTACAGTGTTGACCCTTGTTCTTCTTAACTGTGCAATTCACTCTGGCATGCTGGATATCAGCTTCTGGGCCAAATCCAGACTGATAGCGATCCATTCTTGAGTTATTAGTGCTCGGAATTGATCACAATTTGTGGGCTTCTGCTTTTCCTCTCTTGCCTTTTAAGGATTGAACACAGGTTCTCTATGGAATTAAGATCCGGGGAGTTGCCTGGCCACAGATCCAAAATTCCAATGTAATGATCTCCAAGCCACATCATTATCACTCTTGCCTTGTGACATGGTACTCCATCACCATGCTCTTGCAGGACGTTTTGATACCATTCTTTATTCATGGCAGTGTTTTTCGGCAGAATTGTGAGAGAACCCACTCCCTTGGATGAAAAGCAACCCCACACATAGATGGTCTCAGGATGCTTCACTGTTGGCACGACACAGGACTCATGGTAGCGTTCGCCTTTTCTTCTCCAGACTATCGATTTTCCAGATGTCCCAAATAATCGGAATAGTCGTAGTTCATCAGAGAAAATAACTTTTCACCCGTCTTCTGCTGTCCAATCCTTGTACTTCCTTCAGAATTTCAGTTTGTCCTTGATGTTTTTCTTGGAGAGAAGAGGCTTCTTTGCTGCACTTCTTGACACCAGGCCACTGTCCAAAAGTCTTCGCCTCATTGTGCGTGCAGATGCACTCACACCAACCAGTTGCCAATATTGAGCAAGCTCTGCACTGGTGGCGACACGATTCCATAGTGGACTCCTCAGGAGGAGACAGTCCTGGCGCTTGCTGGACAATCTGGGACGTCCTGAAGCCTTCTTCACTGCAGTTGAATCTCTCTCCTTGAAGTTCTTGGTGATCTGGTAAATGGTTCTTTCAGGTGCAATATTCTTAGCAGCAATTTCCTTGAATGTGAGGCCATTTTGATGCATAGCGATGATGTCTTTCTTTAGAGGTAACCATTGCAAACAAGAACACAATGATTGGAAGCACTTCTTTCCTCTTTTTATAGCAATCAGTCTGCTCTTATAATCCAATCAGAATGATAGAGTGATTTCACCTGACTAGTACTCGTTCACACTTTCCCAGGTGCTGCTGATATGATTAGTGAAATGATGTTAGCTTGTCATTTTGTGCCAGGGTCAAAAAACAGTGAAATTTGGGGTTTTTATGAGAGTAAAATGTTTTGCCAAATTAAGCTTTTTGCAATTATTTAAAATGTATCTGATCACTCTGCACAATAATCTTGAAACAATGTGAATCAACACCACAACAACTGAAGCAGAAAACTTTGCAAAAAAAAATGTCACTGCCAATACTTTTGGCCACAGCTGTAGTAGGAATCAGTGCAAGTGTGACATGATATGAAATGTATATTGAAGCGTTACCCCAACCATTTTACTTTTGACTTAGCATTTTTGAATATGGACAGACTAAAACTTAATTTATTTTATGCACATTAGTTGAAAATGAAATTCTCTTTTTTAACAGCCAGGATAGGAATTTTCTATGCTATAATATAACTGTGCTGAATGGTTTATATATTTATTGCATCCTCTTGTGGACCAAGGAATCAACGTCACTTTAAAAATCAGCTGATTTTAAAATGGGAATATATATTTCATTCTATTCATATTTATTTCATTTAAAAAAGTACAATACCACCCCTGGAGTCACAAGTTCGAATCCAGGGCATGCTGAGTGACTCCAGTTAGGCTTCCTTAGCAACCAATTGGCCCGGTTGCTAAGGTGGGTAGAGTCACGTTGGGTTAACCTGAAAATATATATATATTTTTTTTAAATGTCTGCAAATCAGTAGCAAAATTGTTACTATGTGGTTCCTGTGGAAATGCAGTTGTATTGCAAAATCATGGACATTTGTAATTTGATAGTGACTCCAATCAATGAACTAGTACATGTTGCAATGAAGCTTGGTAACTTCATCTATAAGAACTATGCATGGATGCTTGCTTTGGTTTTGCCACCCCTCATAGTCTGCGTGCCATCCCATAAAAAACTAATTCTAGATCCACCTCTTATTGCCTTGTTCAAATGTGTCTAAAACAACCGAATTAAGGGAGGAAATGCACCAGGTTCTGAAACAAATCCTCAAACAAGCCAGCTGTAAAAATGTCCCTCAACTGCCTTTATGAAGAATCAAGAATGAACACCAACCTGTTTGTTCTTCAGTATCTTCATGTTTCTTTCTGGATGACTCAATACTGATGTCTTCACTCTCCTCTTTTAACTCTTCTTTAACAGACTTCATTTTTGCAATAGTATGTCAGAAGAGTTCAGCTTGGGAGTTGCTCCAGGGTTCCTGCAGCGTTTTAAAATCAAATGTAAGACTTTTTAACATCTTACCTGAACAAATAAAATGAATTCTGTATCTCTATACCAAAACGGACCCATGCAATCTCAAAATATATTATCTATCACAGAATCTTACTTAAATAGGCAGGGGCACACTTTCAGCATGGCCTTAACATTGTTTATCAGTAAAACAGGGTAGGATATATGCAAGTTTTAAATACTCAAGAGATGTTTTCCACACACACACACACACACACACACACACACACACACATATATATATATATATATATATATATATATATCACATTAAAATTGGTTTATGGATGTATTATATAAATAAATACAAATTAGAGGTCGACCAATATTGGATTTTGCCTATATAAATGTTCTTAGTCTTTCATTCTTGTGAATGGGAGGGCCAGACAGAGGCCACATTTAATTGAATTCCAGATGCAGTTTATTTTGCAACCAAATAACCAGGGGGAAACAAATAACTTAACTTTAAAAGGCTAAAATACATGATGACTTATTTAGAAATGTTTGTGCTTCACTGCTTCCAGCTACTCATTTAAACAGATAATGGAAATAAAATGAGCACTCCAACAATAATCTACAGTTTTTAAGTAGATATTGTTATTTTTCCATCAGAACACTATAACATTTTCAACAACTGATCGCTTGTCACAAATTTCCAACATGGTCTAATGATTGTGAACTGCTCTGCAACAGCTGGAAACACTCACGAGTCCCTGCGTGCTTGGAGAAAATACAGCAGAGTGAAACAGTGATGTTTCACTCTGAAGGACACAGCACATACATCTATTTAATTAAATTGTATTCTTTTGAAGTTTGATAATCACATTAGGTCATATCACAATTCCTGTCTTTCTGCCCGCAAATTTAAGACCTCTTTAAATGATAATGAAGACATTTGTTGTATAATTTAAGATATTTAAGACTTTTTATGACCTTACATTTTGGAGAACTGAATTTAAGGCTTGATTTGAAGGATTGCAGGAACCCTGCTGTTCCTCTTTATATACCACATTTTCTTTCTTCAATTGTAGGATGATCTGCCTAGAGAAAAAAAAAAAGACTTTATTTTTACAATATTCCATTGTTGTAGGAATGACATAACCATATTTACCATGTATAACAAAAGCTAGCCTTTAACCATCTTTATGGCATATAAAATACCCTCAAAAATTACACTGATTAAAAGGGGGATTCAACTTCATTATAAAAATTTTCACACATGCGTTTTAAATTACATATTTAGTAATGATAATTTGCAACAAAAAGACTTTTAAACAAACAACACAAAATGTACATATTTAAGATTAGAATAAAATCATGTCCCAGAATTTTCCATTAAAAATAGTCCAGTCACAAATAGCTAATTAAAAGTGGAAACCTGAATGCAGGCAGGCGTTAAATGGGTTGAAGAAGATGAAATGATGATGAATATAAATAACAGATCCTTTTATAATCAATTTAAACCTCAAGAATTACATACACAAAAAACTCCCAATACAATCTATAAAGTCAATTTAACAGACTGTTTCAAAATCCTGCATTAAATAAACATGAAATAAACATTTCCATTATACAGCACAATTACTCACAAGAGAAACAGAGATTAAACAACACAAAAAACGTCCTCAAACCAGTATTAACAGATTTAAATATCAACTTATATAAGTGTTGAACAAAATAACTTTTCTCAATCAAGACTTTAAATGATTTGACAAAATCAGCATGAACATCCAACAATACTTGCTTGTGCATCTTCTTCACTCTTCTTCTATCACACATTTCTACACAACTCTGTGAAATACTCACTGGTTATCGCCCTCTGGAGGTAGGATGAGTATTACACCCATGAGAAACATCAGTCTTCTTCAATGTTTTTATTATTGTTTTCCCCAGTAGACCTTTTTCACACTCTGAATTTTAGAACACAACATCTTTTTTGCAAGGTATCACAGCTTCCGGACAAAACAACCAGAAGTTTTTACACATTCACAGAGGACAGTAATAAGAGAAAGAAGTGGATTCATGCGATTCAACGTATACAGGTTCTGAAGTTTAATGTTCTCAGAGGTAACACTTCTTTGTATAGCCGGTGTTGTGTCAAAGTCTGTTCCCCCTGTGTTTCCCCTTTGTTGAAATCTGTTCCCCCTATGTTTCCCCTTAAGCTTAGTGTCGAAGTCTGTTCCCCCTACGTTTAATGGCGCTAAGGGGAACACTAACCTAAGGGGAAACATAGGGGAAACAGTCTTCGACAGAACACCGGCACGTCAATGAAGATGACTATACTAGGTCCACTGGTCCTAAGTGCCTTAGAACAGGGGCCGTCCCATCCAGGTTTATTTGGAACAATTGGGGAGAAGAGGATACTGAAACATTAGAGTCTGTGTACAAGGTGAGAGCTTGCTCTGGTGTCAATTGGTCCTGTACTTTCTTTTGTCAAACCTCAGGATAAGGTCACATGTCATATTCAACTACGAAGGTAAGTAACCAACCACAAATTGTCATTTGCAAGTTTTTTAATTAAATATAAATGTTAGTTACACTCTTTTATATCACAGGGATCTTAGGCTGAGAAATTCAACCCAGATAAGAATGCAAACAGTTATGTTAGTTATTAAATATAAAAGAGATTGTTCTCTTTTGAATATAATGTTCAGTGTAAAGTGTGATAAACATGGAGATTATTGTGAGATGTAGGTGTTATTGGTCAATGAGGCAGCGCAAGGAGCCTTATTCATTACAGGTTACCTTAGATACAACAATGAGAATCTGTTATAATGAGGCCATCCCCTTACACTATAGGTGTAGTTGTATTATAAGTTGCTTTGTTTCCAAAGCAGTGTCATTATGCTACTGGATAAAACCTAACCATGTATTAATGGTTAGCACAATTGTTTAACCAGCATGGTTGAACATCTGTATATATAATTCTTGCAATAAAATTTAACAATGCTACACTAGCTGGCTACACCAAATATTCAGAACTTTGCATGACATGACCCTGTTTGCACTAACTACAGTGCTGATGCAGGTCCACAGTGAACCCATAGAACTTACATAGAAAGGGGATGCTACTTTTACTGCGATTGCAGAGTTCTGCATTGAGGCAAGCATTGGTTCTTTGTTCAATACTGCTTATTCAACTATTATGCCTCAGCCAATTCTAATTTCTTTCACAAAAAATAAATAGATAAAAAAAAATTTTTAAAAAGAGTTTTGTGTTGTACAAAATGTACTTACCCCTTGTAAGGAACACAAAGAGAGGGTCTTTTTTCATCTAACAAATTAAGGACTAGGCCTGTTTACTTTTTATCAGTGTTGGGAGTAACGCGTTACAATGTAACGTTTAACTGTAATTAAATTACTTTTTCTTGGAAGGGATTACTCTTAATTTTTTAGTCATTTAATTACAGTTCGTTATGGTGTACTTGAGTTACATACAGTATAGACTTTCAACAATTCTATATAAAAAAATATTGAATTGAAAATCAAAATTTAACGTCTATTGATAACATTTGTTTTCAAATTCAACGCAGCCTTTTTAAAAGCACTGGCAATATGTCTGCGCATGTTAGCTCAAGTGAAATGAGGTCAGAAGATACCAGAGGCTGATTTTCTAAATGAAAATATCCCCAATACTATAAATTTATGACAAATACAGATCTGTATCAACTGTATCTGATAGGTGGGTATCAAAAGTACTGAATCAACGAAAGCACTTGACATAGCAACATAGATATACATGTTTGAGAGATTGCAGGGGCTGTTCACATCGAACGTGTTTTTGCGCATGTCTGCATGTTTCAGCTGTTTTTTGATGCAATCATGCTCCAGACATCTTTCACTGCTGCAGTGCGTCTTGTGCAGAATTTATTGATTTTAGACACTGTGTCAATTTAACATAAGTCACTATTTTAAAAAAAATTCAGTTTCATTTTGTTTTTTTAGTGCAGGTGTCACTAAGATTCAATGTTCTGAAGAAGTTCAGGTGTCAAAGAGGACTTTATGTTACTGTTGCATTTTTACACAAGATTACAGATTGTAAAGTTTCAGTCCAAGTAAAGTTTCAGCACGTGATATACGGTTTGCTGAGGGGCTGCTGTAAAACACTTTACTGTCACTATAGCCTATACTGTTATGAATGATGCCTTCGATGCTTATATGAAATACAGCCTTTTACAACAAATGTACTTGTTTAGAAAATAAATTATATAGCGAGTGATCAAATCTGAGTTGCAGATTTTATTAACCATTTAGGAACAGTTCAAAAATAATTTATTTGATGTTATAGGATTTATTTGAAAGAATTAAAAGAATAATTTGATGTCTTTCCTTCCTTTTTTTGTCCATCTGGTCAAAGTTGATATGGGTTTTAGAAAACTAATTAGTAAGGAGTAATTTAGTTAGGAGTACCTACCCAACACATATTTTCATACATTTTAAAGATAAAAAATTAAATTGTAAGGACTAAAAAAACAAGTTTTTGTCTTTTTTATGATTAATACATTTATCGATAACAAACAATATTTTAATTAAATGTTCTGTCTCAAAGAAAAGATAATCATGTTTGCAGCTCTTCACTGGTAGTGGTAAACCTCCGGCAAACCTTTGACAACAATGGATAATTTGCCACAAGTTCGGTGCAAAGCTAATATGTATGTGAAAATTATGTGTGGCGAATGTGCTGCAAATTTGCCATGAACTCTCGATTTTTGTAACGGGTTTCCTGTGCTTTAGGAGCCACTGGAAAACTAATATAATGGGTTTGCAATTTTTGTACAGTTGGCTTGTTATACATTCGCAGAAAACCATTACGGTATAGAGGTGTAGGGAGTCCACAAAATAAATTTTTATAATGAAGAAAACATTTTGGAATGACATGTAAAGCACACTCAAATAGTTTACGGTCACAATATACATTATTGTATACAAAAATGATAATCCCTAAAAGTTAACAGACTCCCATCTTCATTCATTAATTGAAGCACAGACCAATCAAGCCAATCAATAATGCACAGAGACTTGTGTCTAGACAGAATAAATCAGTTATTCTAAAAAGGGGTTCTTTGTGGGGTGAAATTGTGATTATATAATAACATCCAATAAAGCAAAAATATGTTGGTGAAAAGAAAATAATCTGATTGGTAATTTTGAAACAAAAAACAAAACAAAATCACATCTTAAAAGGAAACCAATTCCTCCCTATATTTTTAACATTCCTCTGTGAACACAAAAACCAAAAACTATTTTCATTGGCAATAAAGGTTTTTACCTTTTTTGGTTAATGGTCTGAATCGCTCTATAAGAAATAGAAAGACAAGATGCCGGTTAAATAAAACGTTGTTCCCCTGTCACTGCCCACGGCCACGGAGGTCATTCCCCTGTCACTGCCAGTGCCCATGGCCACAGAGGTCATTCCCCGGTCACTGCCAGAGGCCACTGCCATGGTAGTCGTTCCCCTATCATTGCCAGTGTCCACGGTCGCGGAGGTCATTACCATCACTGCCGACCACAGACGAGCCTGTCCAGTTCCCCGAGGCTGTCGACAAGCCTGTCCAGTTCCCAGAGGCTGTCAAAAAGCCTGTCCAGTTCCCAGAGCCTGTCCAGATTCCTAGCTTCCTGAATGAGTGGTCAAAGGGATGCATGGGCTCCATCGGTCCTTGGTTGTGTTTGTCACCTGTGAGTTTTTGGTGTACTTCCAGATTTCTTCCCTGTACCTACACGTTTAACTGAATAACCTTTTGACGTGTCTTCCAGTTTCTTTTTTCCAATCCGGTTAAGTGATTCAACCAATCCTCGAGTTTCTGAACCAAGTGTGGGGCTATTTCAGCTAAGAGAACAGCCACCACTTTCCATGCATCCTCATCCAAGTGTTCTTTCATCCTCTTGATATAGAGATTACATCTTCGCTTGTAATACTTGAGTTCAAACGTTTTCATTTTCAATTTGTCATGAGACTTGACGAGAAGTGCTATATGCTTTTCCCAAGATGGCATGTTTCAGTTTATAATCCTTGATTTCTGCAGCATTAAATTCTACTGACTTGTAAACGTCATTATCAAATCATTATGCTGTTTTGCTTGATTCTACCAGTGATGTCCTCCAATTTTTTATCTTGGGAATCAAATCTAGCTATCAGTGAGTTAATCGCTTGCAGCAGAGCTGCACTGGAGACATCAAGGTCATCTGGCTTCACATTCTTAGGAGGGTTTTGGTTATACTTGTCTTATAAACAATAACATTAGCGTTTTCAGTTAGCTACTTGATTTTCGGAGGGTAGTAGTTGAGAAAAATACCATTATGTATAAATAGACTTTAGACTGCCAGAGCTCAGCTATTCATGTGTGCCTAGCTCGCCATCTTGCCGGATGTCTCCCTTTTTTAATGTTTTGTGGCAGTTGGCAAACCAGTTTATGATGCATTTCCACCACCTACAGGGATGGAGTGAGGAGCATTGATGTAAGGAAAAGAAGAAAAACACTTGAATTCTTAAATCCTGTTCCTCAAACATGTACTGTATCCTTAAAATATATTTGCAGAGTTTTACAGTATATACTGTTGAATCCTTATTTAGTATACTCTGCAGTGAAAGTGGAGTAATTCCTATAGACTTTAGTTCAGTGGTTCACTTTTTTTGAGGACTGGACCCCCCCCCCATCATATCTCAAAAGCCGTCTCAAGGACCCCCTGACAAACTGCAACCTCCTCTGTTTTTTTTTTATTTTTCTTTAAATTTGGACTTTTATTTAATAATAACATAATTTACATTATATAATTATATTACCATTTAAATATTTTCATTGGAATAAAATTACATTAATCACAAAAAAGACATCAACTTTCATTTAAAATCAAATGATAACAAAACATTATATTTCTGTAACAGAACATTATTTCATAATTCACATTTCATAATTCATTTCCAACCATTTGTCATACATGTTAATTTGTTAAAAGGATTCATATTACACTGACCTTTACATTTCTATTTTCACTGATCAGTATTTTAAAGTCAATAAACATTAACCTGATTTTGTTCCTATTTTGGAAGTAATATTACCATATAAAAAATATAGGGTCTACATTATGTATTTTCTGGAATTAATTGCATTCATTTATTTATTTTTTTCATGTTCCTAATTTCCTAAATGTCCTGCAATTTATAGTCTGAAGCTACTTTTACATCACAGGTGTCAAACTTAGTTCCTGGAGGGCCACAGCACACCATAACAAACATTACACACAAACATTAAAGTGGCCTATTCAGAGTATATTGTTGTCAAAGTATTTTATGCAAAATATTCTGTCCAGCATAACAGTATTGAGTTATAGGGATAGTTAGCTCAAAATGAAAATTCTTTCATCGTTTACTCACCCTCATGCCATCCCAGATGTTTATGACTTTCTTTATTCTGCTGAACACAAACTGAGATTTTTAGAAGAATTTTTCAGCTCTGTTGGTCCTCACAATGCAAGTGAATGGTGACCTGAACTTTGAAGGTCTAAAAAGCAGTATAAAGTTAATCCATACAACTCCAGTGGTTAAATCCATATCTTCTGAAGCATAAGATATGTAAGAAACAGATAAGTAGAAGTCCTTTTTAACAGTAAATCTACACTTTCAGGTAGATTTCTACACTGGTGTGGATGTTACTCTCACATTTAGCCACCTACTGGTTGGAGATGTTAAAAGATAGAGATTAACAGTAAAAAAAATGACTTATTGAGCCAATATTTAAGGAAGCCACAAATGTCCAGCACAAACGATGGCCACCAAAAAATGCTGTCTAAAGAGCGTTTGACTACGAGCTGGAACAAACATCTTACCCGCTGGGCATGTGGCAGGCGATGTGGTGTTACGTAGTGCAGTGTGGACTTTAGCCTCCACCTCCCAGGATACCATACCCACCACTCAAGGAGCGGGGAGGATGGTACCTGCTGGAGTGGTGGAGGTATTGATTTCAAAACATAGAGAAAGGGAATTTGGTTTGACGTTTTTGGAGCCCAGACAATACGAGAGGGTGAAATCAAAATGTGTGAAATATAACACTCAGAGAGCCTGCCTAGAGTTTTGTTTAGCACTATGGATGTACTCTAGGTTTTTGTGATCAGTCCTAACCACAAAAGGTATCCCCGAACCCTCTAACCAATAATGCCACTCACCGAAATTCAACCAGACAGCCAGTAATTCCAGTTACTGAAATTTTAATTCTGTTCAGCAAGGGTTTACCGGTGTGAAAAGAATGCATCATTTAAAGGATGCACCTTTCCACCCAAGGGAGAGCGTGAGAGAGAACCGCTCCAACACTGACCTCTGATGCTTCCACCTCCACCATGAACTATAAAGCAGGGTCAGTGGGAATTAAAATGGTCATGGTGAAAAAAACGCTCCTTGAGTTTTGCATAAGCGGACTCTGCCTGCAGAGAACCGAGAATACATTTAATTCTGGACAGATTCAGATAATTCCAGTCACTGGAGTCAGCCAGAGTTTGAAACTCAATCGCAAAGTCCACTACCGACTGGTTCCCCTGGGGAAGTCCAGATAACACTCTCCCTGCCTCCCAGCCTTGAGCGGTGTGGTTGAAAACCCGGCAGAGCTCCATAGAAAAGGGCTCATAGGATGAGCAGCATGCATGACGTTGTCCCACATCACCATTCCCCATTCTCCAGCCTTCCCAGAAAGGAGCGTGTTTACATATGCAATCTTCATAGTGTCGGAGGTAAAAGTAGTGGGCTGCATGGAGAAGAAGAGTGAACATCGAGAGAGAAAAGCCCTTACAGATCCCTCAAGCGAGTATGGAGCTGGGGGAAGGATTCGCACATCGGATCTGAGGGAGGAGGTAAATCCTGTGCCGGACTAGGATAGGAGGGAGGTGGAGTAGTTGAACCAGCGTCGTAAGCTCAGTGAGCTGCGAGGCCATCATCTCCATGGCACGGTTAGATGTGGATATCTGCTCTTGATGTCGACCAAGCAGAGCCACTTGCTGAGACAGGGCAGAACGAATAGTGGTCTCCTCCACTGGGTCCATAGCGTGGCTGGATTATTCTGTCAGATGATTTGTGTGGACAAAGAATCCAAGAGCAGAGTGAATAAATCACAAAGTAATTAATTATTCAATAAACAAAAAAGCACTCCTGCTCCAGTTCTGTCAAGCTCAATAAGGAAGCCACTGGGGCAAGGAATGTGTGTTTGTCAGTGTGTAGTGCTGTGGAGGCCAGAACAATCTGCAGCAGGAAGGTGTGGTGCGGAGCAGAGCCCACAAAAGCAAGTCTTCTGACACATGGGCAGAATATCCAAGAAATCCTCCCCCAGCATGATCACCAGGGCAACGGTGATCTGTTGGGCACACACCCCTCCGAGACAAAAGCAACCAACAGAACAGAACTCCACACTAAACAAGAGAGCAATGTTAAGGTACAGCAAACATTAATCAATACGGGACAGGGAAAACACAAGGGAAGAAATAGGGAGTGTAATCAGAGGAAGACTGGTGGAGTGGGTGAGTAAACCATTACCATAATCAGCGCCTCCTCGGGAGCGATCAGTGTTCTCACGGAAATGCCGACTATGCTCACAAGCTCCACCTGTGACACACAAGGGAGAGAGAAAAACAAACGGAATGATCCGGCAGACACTAGAGCCATGACAGCACGTACCGTAATGAGCGAGAGAATGAAGCCATGCATGCCTCATTTAAATCGCACATGTAACAAATTTCACATAATACATTTTTTGTCCCCTTTTTTATGCCCAATATGGAATGCCCAATTCTGACTACTTAGTAGGTCCTTGTGGTGGCGCAGTTACTTTTTGCACAAGTGTGCACACCTCCTTAACAAATACGTGGTTGAAGCACCTTTTGCTTTTAATACAGCCGCCAGTCTTTTTGAATAAGAGTCTATCAATTAAGCACATCTTGATTTGTCAGTTTTTTTCCCCACTCTTGTAGAAAAGCTCCAGATCAATCAAATTGGGAGGTGATCTCATGTGCACAGCCTTCAAGTCCACACATTTTCAATCTGACTTGACATCAGATAGCCGTTTCCTGCAGCCGCAAAACACCCCCATAACAGAACTGACCCACCTCCATGCTTGACTGTGGGGATGGTGTCGTTCTTGTCATCAGGTTGTAGTCTTTTCCAAATGCACTGCTGACCCATGGGTCTAAATCTCATTTTCTGTTTAGTGTCATACGTCCATAAAACCTTCTTCCAGGACTCCACAGGTCTTTCCTAATTCCTTCTTGAATATTCAAATCAACATTTCTCTTGACGTTTTGCTTTCTTCCACACCCAAGAAGTTTGCTGTTGTACCACATTTTAAAAATGTATTAATGGTGCTGCCAACAATGTCTATTGGAAATTGAAGTGCCTTGGAAATGTACTTTTAGCACCTTTCTTGTGTGATGAAACAATCTCTTCTATTAGCTTTTGTGACATCTTATATTTAATTGCATTTTTTGCATAGAAATTCATTTGTGCTTACATTACTACATTTAAATATTAACTTAAATTAGTGCCATTGTAGGATGATGGCTTAATTTTGTTTTAAAACAATTAAGTAGCCTTATATTTAAGAAACAGCTACATGCAATAGGGGTTGAATAATTATGACATGGCTGTATTTAAAAATAAATCTTGCCATTTAGAAATATTAGGTTATATATTCACGCTATGACTTTGTCACTCAACTGATATAGATGTAAAGTTTAAAAAAAAAATCAGAGTTATCAGAAAGGGTGGGTTGAATAATTTTTCAATCTCTCTAAAATTTGTGTGTATATGTGTGTGTATATATATATATATATATATATATATATATATATATATATATATATATATATATATATATTCTTGTTGCACTCTAATCTGTCTTGGATAGTTTTTTTCTGATACAACTGAAATTTTGTAATGCAGCACTTTTCGTATTACTGTCTCCTGATGAATTGCATGTGTTTTATTAGTCCTCTTTTGTATGTCACTTTGGATAAACCTGTCTGCTAAATGAATAATGGTTCTTAGTTTGCCTATTAAAGCCTGTAGACTGAATTTCATGTTACGGGAGCGGGTCAGATTTGCCAGGAAAATCAAAAGGATGTGACGTTTATGCATGCTGCCGAGAGCCTTGCCTCAGACAGTAGCTTCTCTCCCGCTCCTCAACAGTGACAACAGACAGCAACACTAGGTAACATTATCTTAGAGATGGAATCCAGCAAACAGTCGGCTCCCAGCACAACACAGACTCCTACACAAACTCAGAGTAAGCCACAAAAAAAAAAAAATCATTTATCTACTGAATCCAGTCTGGCTAAGCGGGAATGTGATCGTGGTCCAGCGAAAACTAGAGTGAATATCGGCAGGGCATTTGATTCCTGGAGGGACATTTGTTTGGTTTTGGGGATCAAAACCGACCCTGAATTGGCGTTCTTCTTATTGGACAGGTAAGCTTACATAACTGCAAAGCATGTTTATAGTGCCATAAGGATTGATCTGTGTCATTTTAGCTAAACTACAATAACACATGAAATTAATAATAGACAATGTTCAAGATAATGCAAAAAGACACATTCATTAGTGTAACGTAACTTGGTTACACAGAAAATATATGCATTCTAGTATTATAAAACAATAGAGCATCGATATATCAAAATGACAGTTGTAATGGAATCACATCAATACTGAATTGTGTCAGCAAATGTATAATGCACAGTCTATTTTATAATCAGCTACTGTCATCCACCAACTATTGATAAAGCTGGCTAGCTAGCTAACGCCAACATCGGTTATCGTATAAATGCAGTCAATGTATCATGCAAAGAAAAGTGATTATTTCAAACTACAGTCTGGCATAGTCAGACCTTTATCCACACATTGTTTTAGCCCTGTTCCAGAACTGGATAATCAAATATAATATACAGTCTCAAATTTGTAGTAAAACAATCATTTGTGTGTAATTTCAATTATGCTACCTCATCTGTCATTATGATGCTAGTGAATCACGTTGTCTCTTTGTACGTTACGTCATTGTTTTGGTCGATGCTCGCTTCTCTATAAAGTGTGTATTCTATATATTCTATAATAACGAGTATTTAAATAAAAAAGGTTTCCCCCCAAAAATGATGTCTTATTTTGAATCCGTTTGTGTCGTGTTAATTTTCAACATTAATATTAATTTATAATATATATAGAAATAGGATGTCATTATGTCCGTAGGTCTGTTTTTGTTTATATTAATAAATTATGAATAATCAAGACATAGATTTTTGTGGGTTAGAGTACTTGAAAACAAAATTACTTGAAAATGCCCATCTCTTATTTCTAAATCTCTGCACCTCCACATTCACACTTGTGCCTTTTTATTTATTTAGTGAGCCACATGTTTCTCTTATCTAATTATTGAATTACTTTCAGACAACAACAACAACCAGCTCTAATGAACTGACATTGTATTACATTTAATGCATTTTGACCCTGACTCTTCCCACATGAAGTACAGTGATATGGCTTCTCTCCAGTGTGCACTCTTACATGTGATTTCAGGGCTCCTGATGTACCGAAACTCTTTCCACAAAAAGAACACACATGACACACATTAACACACAGTTAAATGGCTTTAATCCAGAGTGAGAGCGCAGATGAAGTGTGAGATAGACCGATAGCTTGAAACTCTTTCCACACTGATGGCATTTGAATGGCTTCTTTCCAGTGTGAATTCTCATGTGACGCTTAAGATTTCCATTTTGTGTGAAACTCTTTCCACATTGAGAACAGGTGAAATGCTTCTCTCCAGTGTGAATTTTATTGTGACGCGTAAGATCTCCTTTTTGTGCAAAACTCTTTCCACACTGATGGCAGGGGAAGGGCTTTTCTCCGGTGTGAAGTTTGAAGTGAAAATTAAGGTTTTCTTTTTGTGTGAAACTCTTTCCACAGTGAGAGCAAATAAAATAGTTTTTGGCTCTTGCTCTTCGAGTTCTTTTCTGTGAGGAATTAATTTCCATCTTAGAGCCACTAAAAAATTCTTCACCAGTCTTGACATTAAGCAGCTTTCGATTCTGATGTTTCTCCTCCACGTCATTCAGTTCTTGACTTTCCTCTTTCACTTCTATCAAGCCTAAAATCAACATAAATTGACATTTGTAAAAAAAGAAATACAATTTCATGCCAGTATGGATCAAATGCCACTCATATACTTTAAGATATTGTAAATGCTGATGGTTCTGTAATTCTCAAGTAGATTTTGGTATTATTTGTTTAAGTAATATTTTACCACTTCTTTTCTTTTGTAACCACAGCTGTCAGATCTAGTGAACTGTACGAACCTGGCAAAAATTAAGAGTTCTGGCAAACTTTCTGCAAACTCGCCATTTTATTTTCACATGCAAATGATCTTTGTGGCAAATTCTTGATTGTCGCCAAAGGTTTTCTGCAGGTTCACCACTTCCGGTGAAGACCTGCAAATGTCTGGCACACATTTTCAGCAAATTGGAAGCTCATGTGAAAATAATAAAAACGTTTTCTTTTATTTTCTTTTTTTGTAATGGAAGCTTTGTTGCATCAATGTTCCTCAACAGTCTTTATGAAGAATCAAGAATGAACACCAACCTCTTTGTTCTTCAGTATCTTCATGATTCATTCTGCATGATTCTGTAATACTGATGTCTTCACTCTCCTCTTTAAACTCTTCTTTAACACACTGCATTTTTATAATAGTATGCCAGTAAACTTCAGTTATAACCCACCTTTAACAAATGAGCAAACATAGTTATTTAGACATTTAGTGATGGTAATTTACAACAAAAACATGAATCCAGACTTTAAACAAACACATTGCACAGAATTGACATTCAGTTGAGACTGGACTATTTTTAATGGCAAATTCTGGGACTGAATGTCAATTTTGTGCAATGTGTTTGTTTAAAGTCTGGATTAAGAGGATACATGAATGCTGGCAGGCGTTAAATGTGTTGAATGAGAAGATGAAATGATGATGAATATAAAAAGCATGTCTTTTAGAATCCAATTACACCTCAAGAATCAAAGTCTGCAAAAGGCCATTCATACACAAAAAACTCCCAATACAATCTACACAAGTCAATTTAACAGACATAAAAGCTGTTTCAAACAATCCTGCATCAAACAAACATTTCCATTTTACAGCAGTTACTCACAAGATCTGGAGAAACAGAGATACAACTCTGTGAAATACTTCATGTTTATTACCCTCTGGAGGTGGGGATGAGTATTGCACCCATGAGAAACGCAGTCTTCTTTAATATTTTTATTATTTATTTATTTTACTTCCAATTATGAATCACATACATTTGTAATGGCAATTCAAGCAGAATGAATAAACAATAAAGCAATCATATGCATTAAAATATGCAATATCACAGTTGGTACAATTACAATACAAATGTACCTAAACTAAAATAACAAAAAAGGAATTCGAAGAGAGATCTTTTTTTTAAGGTGTTGTATAATTTTGGCAAATTTTCAGGCCTGTTTACTTTTCATCTGTGTTGGGAGTAACCTATTACAATGTAACACATTACTGTAATTAAATAACTTTTTTCTTGGAAGGGATTACTCTTCGTTTTTTAATAATTTAATTAGTTAGTTGATGTACAGTATAGAATTTCAAAAATTCGATGTAAAACAATACTGAATTTAAAATTCGAAATTTAACGTCTATTGATAACATTTGTTTTCAAATTCAACGCAGCCTTTTTAAAAGCACTGGCAATATGTCTGCGCATGTTAGCTCAAGTGAAATGAGGTCGGAAGATACCAGAGGCTGATTTTCTAAATGAAAATATCCCCAATACTATAAATTTATGACAAATACAGATCTGTATCAACTGTATCTGATAGGTGGGTATCAAAAGTACTGAATCAACGAAAGCACTTGACATAGCAACATAGATATACATGTTTGAGAGATTGCAGGGGCTGTTCACATCGAACGTGTTTTTGCCCCAGCGTATATTATTTTTATCAGTAGAATGTATTCGAAAATATTGGGGGCCTTACAGAAAAAAACTTTTAGATTTACATTGTTAAAGACACATGCTTTTTCTCTTCGATGATTGTATCTTTTTGCATGTTTCAACTGTTTTCTGATGCAATCATGCGCCAGACATCTTTCACTGCTGCAGCGCGTCTTGCTGTTTCTTTAGAGTCTTGTGCAGAATTTATGGATTTTAGACACTGTGTCAAGTTAACATAAGTCAATATTTAAAAAGAAATTTGGTTTCGTTTTGCACTGCATCTAGCTTGTTTTTAAAGCACAGGTGGCACCAGGGGCGTCGCTAGACTTTAGTGACATCTGGGGCTAAGACCACAAGAATCCTTCCTTCCATGGCAGGGCCTGAAATTCGGAGCGGTATTGCAGGTATTGCGCTCAGTTTAAACATTCCCGCAAGTTCCACGTTCATAGCGTGGGTCATTCCCACACATTTTTATTCACTTTACATTCCAGCTGCAAATTATTAAACCATTAAATACAAATGAACAAATCAAATTAATAAAACATGTTTTTGTATCAAACTGTAATTCCAGAGGATGCGCAAGCATCCACTCTATCTCTCCCTCTCTCAGTTTACACAGTTTAGTGTGAGCGCGTGCAGTGAGCTCAGTGTGTCGCTCAGTTGTCGCTCAGTTACTGAATTTAAGATGTTATAAACCTTTCAAAACCAATTCGACATGCAAATGCCATCTACGTTAGCAAGCAACGATATAAAGCTATATAATTGTTAAAGCTGCTAACATTGCAAGCGCGTGACATTGCAAAAATCTATAGTTCTGACGAAGTTCATTTCTTAGCACTCCATCATCAGTCATAATGCAGCACATTTGACATGAAAGGCAGAAATAGCAAAAAAATACTTTGTGTACCAGCTGCATGATGAAGAGAGACACTTAAACATCTATTACATCTCTCATCTTTATCTCTTTAGTGTTCCAGGCACGGAAATTAACGGGGGCTCTGGGCAAACATGGCCTCTAAATTTAAAATATGGTGCATAAAAAGCCCCCGCAAAGAGTTCCTGTTGTTTTATTGATAACATCTGATAAAGGACTAGTTCCCAATACATACATCACAATCTTCATTTGAAGAATATTATTTGTTTCGTGGCGCCAGTTGTGTAGATGTTGCCGAGTCAGTGGCGGATGCTCACACCATAAACATGCACAGACAGCACTCTGCTTCTCGCTCCGCATCAGTTCGCTGTTGTGCTCCAAAGCTAAATTGACTCTTTGCTCCTTTCATTCAAAATCTACTGTCCTAATGAGTAACACTATCGCTCCCTGTGCTATAACCTACTTTCCTGCCCATCGGCTCATATACACCTGTCTGATTGAAAAACCTCCTCAGCTAATAATGGATGTTATGTATTTATTTAAGCTAACCAGGTCCTGAGAGGACAAACAATATAATGTAACCAAAACCTATAATGTTGTTAATAACTTGGTGTATATATTGATAAAAACAATGAAGATTAGAAATGAGGCTTATAGATTATATATTTAGAAATAAGGCTCGGCTAATAAAACTTTAGTGCATCTGATACAGAAAAGCTGCACACCTCTGAGAGAAGCTACATGCCTTGTTGTCACTAAGATTCAATGTCCTGAAGAAGTTCAGGTGTCAAAGAAGTCTTTATGTGACTGTTGCACCATTGCACATGATTCCAGATTGTAAAGTTTCAGTCCAAGTTAAAAGCATTCAGCGTGTGATAAACAGTAAGCCATGATTTTTTCCCTTCTACTCAGTTTTGCTGCGGGGCTGCTGTAAAACTCTTCACTGTTACTATACTGTTATGAATGTTGCCAACGATGCTTACATTAAATACAGCCTTTTGCAACAAATGTACTTGTTTGGAGAACAAATTATAAAGAGAGTGATCGATTTTGAGTTGCAGATTGTACAGTTTAAGAACAGTTCAAAAATAAATAATTTGATGTAATGGGGTTTAATTTGAAAAGCAGATGAACACAATGAAGTGTGAGAATCCAAGTGCAGTTTATTTATGAGTGATATACAAAAACGTGAATCCAAAACAAACATAAATGACTAGACTTGACACAATTTTACAATAACACAATACTTGACAAATTACAATGGTAAACATGAGGGCTTAAATACATGAACATGGGTAACTACAAGACAGAGACAACCAATGACAAGACTAAACTAAGGAACATGAAAACAAGGCAATGAAACAAAAACCAATGAAAAAACAGAACTGATAACAAGACTGTTAAACACTGACCCATGAAGAGACAGGACTAATAAACAATGGAACAAAGGGTCACATGACAGTAACATGACAAGGATCCAATAAGACCAAAACACATGAAAGCATGGCAGGAACAAGGAAATTTGTTTTCAAAATAAAAGACATGAACAAACACAAAAAAATGTGACATATCCCCCCACAAGGGGTGGGTCCTTGCATTTGAGGGCAAAAATGTTTTAATTGATTGTGTAAAATAGGCACATAATATCGAAATATCGATTGCAGGGCCCTGAACCTAATCAAATAAAAATTGTTTTGTGGCAGACTTTGAAGTATTGGCAAATATCAGATTCGGGGCCAAGAGAATCGATATAAGATCGCATCATGAAGAAATGTCCGATATACACCCCTAATAATCAACATCTCTTCTTACAGGCATTATTCTGGGACCCATCATTCAAGCAAATGGGTTCTCTTATCACTGCTACGCTGATGACACTCAGCTCTACTTGTCTTTCCAGCACAACGACACCACAGTGACTGCTCGAATCTCGGCCTGTTTGGCAGAGATCATGGCCTGGATGAAGGAACAACACCTGCAAATTAACTCAGCAAAGACTGAGCTCCTCGTCTTTCCAGCCAACCCTGCAGTTGAACACATCACCTTTCAGCTGGGTTCAACTACAATAATGCCTTCTAAAACTGTCAGAAATCTTGGGGTAACCAACTAAATTTCACAGACCACATCTCAAAGACAGCATGATCACGTAGATTTACACTTTAAAATATCAGGAAAATAAGACCTTTCCTCTCTGAACATGCCACACAACTTCTTGTTCAGTCACTTGTCATAACAAGACTGGACTACTGTAACAATCTCATTGCAGACCCCTTCATGAGCGATTCAGCCCCTGCAAATGATCCAGAATGCAGCAGAACATTTGGTCTTTAATGAACCAAAGAGAGTATATATTACACCACTCCTTTCCTCCCTTTACTGGCTGCCAATTTCTGCACATAGCAAATTTAAGGCTCTTATACTGGCATACAGAACCTTCACTGGGTCTGCTCCAGCATACCTAAAATAAATTCTGCAGAGCTTTGTACCCACCAGAAACCTGCGGTCGGCTAATGAGCGGCACCTTGTACCAACACAGAGGCACCAAAACAGTTTCCCTGATTTTCGGTTTCACTGTACCTCATTGGTGGAACTAGCTTTCCAACTCCATCCATGAAGCTGACTCACTCTCTGTCTTCCAAAAATGAGCACTTAACCATGCATTCATAAAAAAGCCACTTTGCGTACCACGGTCTCAAGATGAATCACTTATGATGTATTATTCCTCTTTTTAAGTCCTTTGGATAAAAGTGTCTGCCAAATTCATAAATATAAATGTACATACACTCACCTAAAGGATTATTAGGAACACCTGTTCAATTTCTCATTAATGCATTTATCTAATCAACCAATCACATGGCAGTTGCTTCAATGCATTTAGGGGTGTGGTCCTGGTCAAGACAATCTCCTGAACTCCAAACTGAATGTCAGAATGGAAAAGAAAGGTGATTTAAGCAATTTTGAGCGTGGCATGGTTGTTGGTGCCAGACGGGCCGGTCTGAGTATTTCACAATCTGCTCAGTTACTGGGATTTTCACGCACAACCATTTCTAGGGTTTACAAAGAATGGTGTGAAAAGGGAAAAACATCCAGTATGCGGCAGTCCTGTGGGCTGAAAATGCCTTGTTGATGCTAGAGGTCAGAGGAGAATGGGCCGACTGATTCAAGCTGATAGAAGAGCAACTTTGCCTGAAATAACCACTCGTTACAACCGAGGTATGCAGCAAAGCATTTGTGAAGCCACAACACGCACAACATTGAGGCGGATGGGCTACAACAGCAGAAGACCCCACCAGGTACCACTCATCTCCACTACAAATAGGAAAAAGAGGCTACAATTTGCAAGAGCTCACCAAAATTGGACAGTTGAAGACTGGAAAAATGTTGCCTGGTCTGATGAGTCTCGATTTCTGTTGAGACATTCAGATGGTAGAGTCAGAATTTGGCGTAAACAGAATGAGAACATGGATCCATCATGCCTTGTTACCACTGTGCAGGCTGGTGGTGGTGGTGTAATGGTGTGGGGATGTTTTCTTGGCACACTTTAGGCCCCTTAGTGCCAATTGGGCATCGATTAAATGCCACGGCCTACCTGAGCATTGTTTCTGACCATGTCCATCCCTTTATGGCCACCATGTACCCATCCTCTGATGGCTACTTCCAGCAGGATAATGCACCATGTCACAAAGCTCGAATCATTTCAAATTGGTTTCTTGAACATGACAATGAGTTCACTGTACTAAAATGGCCCCCACAGTCACCAGATCTCAACCCAATAGAGCATCTTTGGGATGTGGTGGAACGGGAGCTTCGTGCCCTGGATGTGCATCCCACAAATCTCCATCAACTGCAAGATGCTATCCTATCAATATGGGCCAACATTTCTAAAGAAAGCTTTCAGCACCTTGTTGAATCAATGCCACGTAGAATTAAGGCAGTTCTGAAGGTGAAAGAGGGTCAAACACAGTATTAGTATGGTGTTCCTAATAATCCTTTAGGTGAGTGTATATAACAGAGAATGGGGTATGTATGGATATTTTACAGACAAGACAACAGGGACTACAAAAAAGTCGTTGTCTGACTAAGAGGCTCCGGAAGAGACTAATATGGGCATTCCAGAAACCTCAGAATTAGTGCTGTCAGTTGATTCAAATCACATATTTTTTTGTATTTTTGAAATTTGACGTTATATTTACTTATTTTATAAACAAAGCCTTCCACAGTATAAAGATAGAAATGCACTAAAATAGCACCAATTCATGTAAAATTAAACATTTCCCTAATTTCAATTAAATAGCACCCTACTTAGGCAATTGATTTATCATAAATCCCATCTAGGCTAGCTTTGGAAAAGAAAATAGCATTTATAGCTACACTATATAGACAAAAGTATTGGGACACCTACACATTACACCTACAGGAACTTTTATGACATCCCATTCTAAATCCATAGGCATTCATATCGAGTTGGTCCCCACTCTTCTGGGAAGGCTTCTACAAGATTTTGTCTGTTGGAATTTTTGCCCATTCTTCTAGAAGAGCATTTGTGAGGTCAGACACTGATGTTGGACGAGAGGGCCTGGCTCACAATCTCTGTTCTAGTTCATCCCAAACATGTTCGATAGGGTTGAGGTCAGGACTCTGTCTGGGCCAGCCAAGATCTTCCACACATACTCATCCAACCATGCCTTTATGGACCGTGTTTTGTGCACTGGGGCACAGTTATGCTGGAACAGAAAAGGGCCTTACCCAAACTGTTCCACAAAGTTGGAAGCATAGAATTTTCCAAAATGTCTTGGTAAGCGGAGGCTTTCCCTTCAGTGGAACTAAGGGGCCTAGGCCAACCCCAGAAAACAACCCCATAGCATTATCCCTCCTCCACCAAACTTTACAGTTGGCACAATGCAGTCAGGCAGGAAATGTTCTCCTGGCATTTGCCAAACCCAGACTCATCAATCAGACTGCCAGATAGAGAAGCGTGATTCATCACTCCACAGAACATGTTTCCACTGCTCCAGAGTTCAGTGGTACCATGCTTTACACCACTCCATCCGACGCTTGGCATTGTGCTTAGTGATAAGGCTTGCATAGAGCTGCTTGACCATGGAAACCCATGCCATGAAGCTCCCGGCACACAGTTTTTGTGCTGATGTTAATGCCAGAGGAGGTCTGGAACTCTGCAGTTATTGAGTCAGCAGAGCATTTTATGCACTATGCACCTCAGCACTTGGCGACCACGCTCTGTAACTTTACATGGACTGCCAATTCATGGCTAAGTTTCTGTGGTTCCTAAACGCTTCCACTTTGCAAAAATACCACTTACAGTTTATCGTGGAATATCTAGGAGGGAAGAAATTTCTTGATCTAGTGAACTGAATTAAGTTGAACTCACTATTGAAGACTGAAGTGTCACAAAGTGTTGACCTGGAAATTAAATTAGCTCAAAATGACAGTTTTGGACAACGCTTTTTTAAATGAATCTTCAGACTACTTGATTGAGTGAAACTCTTCCCACATGAAGTACAGTGGTATGGCTTCTCTCCAGTATGCATTCTCAAATGTGCTTTCAGGTGTCCTGAAGTAATAAAACTCTTTCCGCAAAAAGAACACACATGAGGCTTCTCATTTGCATGAGATATCAGGTGTAACTTCAGCTGTGATGCACCAATAAATGTCTTGCCACACTGATCACAGTTAAATGGTCTTAATCCAGAGTGATAGCGAAGATGAACTGAAAGATTGCCTGCTTGTGTGAAACTCTTTCCACAGTGAGAACAGATGAAAGGTTTCTCTCCAGTGTGAATTCTCATGTGACGCTGAAGATGTCCTTTTCGTGCAAAACTCTTTCTACATTGAGGACATGTAAAAGGTTTCTCTCCAGTGTGAATACTCATGTGACGCTGAAGATGTCCTTTCTGTATGAAACTCTTTCCACACCGAAGGCATGTGAAAGGCTTCTCTCCAGTGTGAAGTCGCAGATGACTCTTAAGGGTTGCTCTCATTGAGAAACTCTTGCCACAGTGAAGGCATGTGAAAGGCTTCTCTCCGGAGTGACGTCGCAGATGACTCTTAAGGTTTGCTCTCACTGAGAAACTCTTTCCACACTGAGAGCAGGTGAAAGGCTTTTCTCCAGTGTGAATTCTCATGTGACCCTTAAGATCTCCTTTTTGTGCAAAACTTGTTCCACACTGAAGGCAGGTGAAAGGCTTCTCACCAGTGTGAAGTCTTAAGTGAGTTTGAAGGTTTCCTTTGAGTGTGAAGCTCTTTCCACAGTGAGAGCAGGTGAAAGTATGTTTTACTCTTGTTCTTTTAGTTCTTTTTTTTGAGAAATTATTTTCTGTCTTTAAACCACTAAAAGGCTCTTCACTCTTTTTGAAATATTCAAATGTGTGATACTGAAGGCGTTTATCTTTCACTTCATCAAGTTCTTGACTTTCTTCTTTTGCTTCAGTCAGGTCTAAAATTAAAACTGAAAATTAAAAAATGTTACATAAAATTTAACCAATGTTTAAAGTTAGTAAGCAGCAAATGCCAAGAATCTACTTTGTGATCTTTTATATAATGAAAGTTAATTCTCTCATGAAGATTCTGGTATTATTTGTTTGTTTAAAGCAGCACTACACGTCATATTTTTTGATTAACAATGACCAAATTGCCATTATTGATTAAGTACTTAAACAGTTAACTTGTTTATCTGTTAGCATTTGGCTAAGTTGTTTACCTGCTGTAATGCTTGGATATGTTTTCTGGTAGATTTGTTGAAGCTTATATTGCTTGTCATGCTTTTATGAATCAAACATTGCTTGTGTGTGAATCGATCGCGATGTATCTATATTGTCAGGTGAAGTTACGGTTACATGTTTAATATGTATGACTTCTGAAATTGACTTCTTGTCATTGTTAATTGCATATTTAAGCATATTATTTTTACGTTTAACAAAGTATATTTTATTCCCATCATTATTGAATCCTTTTTTTATGTTTAGTGTTATTGTGTGCATTGCATAGACATACTATTGCTGTATATGAGGCTGGACAATATAGTATACATTTCAAGTGTGATGCCATGTTCATATGTGCCTAAACGAACCAAACTAAAGCAGAAAATGCACCAGGTTCTTAAACAAGCCAGGTGTGAAAACGGCCTTAATGTCTCTCAACAGTCTTTATGAAGAATCAAGAATGAACACCAACCTCTTTGTTCTTCAGTATCTTCATGTTTCATTCTGCATGATTCTGTAATACTGATGTCTTCACACTCCTCTTTAAACTCTTCTTTAACACACTGCATTTTTATAATAGTATGCCAGTAAACTTCAGTTGTTATACTTGCAGTTGTTCCTCTTTATATACCAACTTTTTTCTCTTAACATGTAGGATGATCTGACAAAAAATAAAAATAAATACCATGCAAGTCAATTTAACATTCATCAAAAGCTTTTTAAAAAAATCCTGCACCAAACAAACATTTCCATGCAAAAAATACAACATAAGTGTTGAACAAAAGAACTTTCCTCAATCAAGACTTTAGATGGATTGGCAAAATCAGCATGAACATACAACAATACTTGCTTGTGCATCTGCTTCACTCTTCCTCTAGTTCACATTTCTACACAACTGTGAAATAGTTCTTATTTATCGCCCCTGGAGGCAGGGAGGAGTATTACATCTTTGAGAGCAAAAAAAAAATAAATAAACATTAACAGGCTTGAGACAGTTACTCAAAACTTTTCTACACAGTACATGTATGTGCCATTTAAGGAGGAAAACATACCAAACTCAGAGTTGCAGAGTAAGTTTATGTTGACAAAACTAGATTGAGCCAATCTGGTTTAGTTCGGGTTCAAAAGTGATAAAAGTCTGTTAAATCAAAGTTTAAACCCGAGTTCATCTTAACCCTAAATCGCTCAAACATCACTGAGCATGTTCTTACACAGATTAAGCTTAATAAGCTTACAACATGTGTGGTGTCCTTTATTGGTGTAAGGTCATAAATGGTTTGTGAATAAACAGGTCTCAGCGACATTGGCTCAACCAATGGCGTGAGTTTGGTGCATGTGTCAGGTGTGAGCTCACAGGCAGATTCAACATGGCTACATACTGCTGCTAGACTGTGAAAATTGTGCTGCTCCTTAAACTTATTTCAATATCTGCAATATAATGTAGTACATATTCAGCGACACATCTGGATAAATTCCCAATTGTGTGACTTTGAATAACTGGGAGGAATTTACCAATTAATTACTAATATCACAAGAGGAATGCTGAACTAGAGTCAACAAAAGGAGCACTGAACCTGGTAAAAAGGGATAAAAACTAATCTTCCGACACAGACAATCTGCACACTTCTGAAATAAAGGTTAATGTGCAAGATTCAATTGGTAAGTAAAAAGATGGTGAACACAATTGAAAGTCATATTTCAAAACCACTCACTGGATTTTCTAAGTTGAATGAGGAGTGCAGCAATGAAGGATTGACATTGCCTCCACATAACTTCAGTGTTTGGTGATTAAGTGCTTTACTCACCTGTTGAAGCTTTATACTACACGAAAATCCAACCTCAAGCACTCTGTGAGTGTCCATAGACTCCTATATTCAAGAATTTTCCTCTCTTCATTTCTAAAATGTTGCTGCACTCACTTATTTATCTTTTGCATCAGTTTCCATTTCTGTAATACATACTAATGATTTAAATACTTGGTGCATATTGTTGAACTTACATTTATTGTACATTAACACTGCTCATATGACTTTACCAGTCAAAATAACATCCTGGAATATCCCCGACTTGCCTGTTTTCAATTTCTGGTCTTCAGTGTTGTCATCTGCATATGTTCTTAGCGGGTAATGTGATGTTTAAAGCATTACATTTGTAAAAAAAGTGCACTATAGTGCCGATACCTCACAGAGTCGATATGACAGTGTTTATCATACAGTGCCTCACCTGCATGTGTCATGAAGCAATGGTCTGGGGTTATTAATATTGATATCATCAACTATTTTCCAAAGCAGATTTAAAACATTGACAGAGAAAAGCCAAGGTATGTTTACTATTCACGTTATTATTGAATGAATGATACACTTATATGATGCTTTTCTGATGCAACACTCAAAGCACTTTATATTGTGAACAAAGGACTCTCCTCAACCACCACCAGTGTGCAGCATCCACCTGGATGATGTTGGTGGAGAGGAGAGAGTAGAGTGAAATAGCCAATTGAAGGATGGGATTATTAGGAGGCCATGATTGAGAAGGGCCAATGGGAGGAATTTGGCCACAGAAACAGGACCTTGATTTAATGTCTCATCTGAAGAACAGTGCCTCTTTAGAGCATAGTGTTCCCATCAATATACTGGGGCATTTGGACCCACTCAGACCGCAGTGTGAGCACCTCCTGCTGTCCTCACTGACACCTTTTCCAGCAAAATTGTGTGTTCCGGATCGCCTCACACCCGGTCGACCGCATTGCCTTTCTGAGTATTCTCTTCTGACCGCAAGCGAATATGAACGTGTTTGACAAATGCCCACTACAGCTTCTTTGTGATACTCTTTCAGTGGATTTAATGGCTTGCACATGCAGCAATGAATCGTAAAGATGATGGCCGCGTCCGCGAGTCGAGAAAATCTGAACATCGCCTGGTCATTCAGATACTAACCATTTACATTTACATTTATGCATTTGGCAGACGCTTTTATCCAAAGCGACTTACAGAGCTCTTATTACAGGGACAATCCCCCTGGAGCAACCTGGAGTTAAGTGTCTTACTCAAGGACACAATGGTGGTGGCTGTGGGGCTCGAACCAGCATCCTTCTGATTACCAGTTATGTGCTTAGACCACTACACCACCACCACTCCACCAGGCTCAACCTTACTTAGCTTCAGTGGGTAACCAGGCGAGAGTAAGTTATAGCATTTGGTAAATTATATTTTATGATTTATCATACCTATTAGGTGTAACTATATCAGATTTTATTAATAAAAAAATTTTGAAATACAGGGGCATTTTTGCCACAAGCCCCAATTAAATTCCGACCCTGGCTCACACTAATGGGCTTACCCCTAAAGTCTTAAAACAGAGTTTTCAAAGGGCATGATTCTCTCTGTTGGAGCACAAGTAGCCTTCTTGACTTTGGAATTATTTTGGAAAGATGTATTTAGATGGATGGTCATATGCTCTGTCATTGAACCGTTCATGGCACACTTTGTGGAACATCTCATTTAGGGACAATTGTCAATCACTCCCAGAACATTCTTCCACTATTGAAGTAAGTGATTATTTTATGTTTCATCTGGTTACAATTACTGTAAACTTTGACAGATTCTGTATAAATGAAATAGGTGTGCTGAGATATGACACCTCCCATTATGAATGTTTTTGTAAAATGACAAAAAATACATAAATCCATGCATCTGTTCTCACTGAATCAGAAATCTTGGAAGATACAGCTCTGCCAATATATAATATTAATAGTGGATCAGTGTTGGGACTATTGAATGGAAAGGGTGGGGTTGAGGGAGATGTATATGAACATTAAAAATTAACAGGAAAAAAGATTTCAAACTTGTACAAGGCTATACATGCATGTTTCTAATATTGTCATTTTAATTTATAGTGGCACCCTGTAATTCATGACGTAGTTAAATATATTATGATTAAAAATGTGTATGGGTCAGATATCGTGTTTAATTTTTCTTAATCGCGATTAACGCATTTACCGATTTGACATTAGATTCTGACATTTCCTTGACTCTGAACACTGGCTGAAATGGGGGCGAAACGTTTGCGATGAGTCCGCCTGAGGTAATACACACCACAAACACACACACACACAGCAGTGATTCTGTCAATGATCAAGTGATGGAGAAAGGACCTATCAGTGTCTGATAGCTGGAAAATGTAATGAAATACATGTACATTTACAAAATGTATAAAAATCCCAATCATTATGTGGAAAGCTGCAAACACAAATTAACTTAGTAATAAAAATAGTAAAACATCCCAGTGCAGTTAGGCAGAATAACAGTACTCTTCAAATGCCTCTTGGACAATCAAATTCAAGTATCTGTTGTATAACTATTATTATTAATACATGACACCATTCAGTGGTCAGATTTTCTGAATAATGACTGGACATCTGGTGATAAAGTAACAATATAAATACAAACAGGTTCATCTGTTTTCAGAGACTCTGTGATTTCTTTTTACATAATAACATTTCAATGCAAATAAATATTTAATGTCCATTATTTTATTTGGTAGGTAGCTGTGTAATAAGTGGTATAATGTACAGTCCAGTACAGTGAATGACTACCCTGTTGAGGTTCTTTATACAGTATACAGTAGGGGTGTAAAAAATATTGTATTGTATGTTATAACACTTACGATTCATAAACAAACACAATATAGTGTAATTAAAACTATTCAGCACAATATTGATAACTGCAGAACAGTCTCTTACCACGAGAGGTGGCACTGAGCACTCGCAGGACAACAGAGCAACAAACTTACAGTACATATGTGAGAAGGTCGATGGCAAATGGCAAGTAGATTGTACTGTAGCGGTACAGCTTGTCAAATCTGCCACACAATGATGTCATATCCTGGTGCTACATTACATCAAACATGTCTGTAAAGCGGACCCCAGGCGGACCGGAGTCAGACCGACCCCCTGGGTGGACGGCAGTGTCGAGGACTCCGCGACGTGCATCCCTCCTCCGTCCCGGTTTTCGGCACCAATGTAAAGTGGGTATAAGGGAAAGGAGGAGGCCAGAACCGGCTTGACAACATAAATAATAATTTAATGAAGAAATAAATTTAAAAAACTGTAATTCTCTCGAACCGTCGACACCGGCCGCCTTTATCCCTCGCACGCCCCCATCAGACTGATTGGGGACAGGGCATGCGTTGTTCCAGCCCTCCTCCGCTCTACAATGTCATTTTATTTATACCGGTATCACCATACAAATCTGTGGATTTGTGAGGCAGAAACAGCAGCGGTACATTTAACAGCTGACTCTCCCAGCAAACACCGAGCATGACATGCACAGCTACGCAAATAAGTTCACAATTATCAAAAAACAGCTTATTCAAAAAACCGACAACATAAGAAACCTGCGATTACATGAGACTTATAATTATCTGCTTTTGACTTTGAAATGTAAACCGCTTTGGGTACAACACGTGCGCACATGTTATAAGCAGGGAAAAACGCCGGAAAAGTTTACATGCAAAGGGAAACAGGGCAAAACTAAAAATACAAATGTGTTCCGATTGAGTTTTGCTTAAGCTGCTAAATAATAATGATAATGTACATATTAAAAATAATGTACATACTGTATATCGTAAAAACTGAGGTCACGTTCCTCTCAAGTTTTTTTTTTTTAACCATTGAATAACATTAAAATACGTTTTTTTCCCTTGCTGTCACTTCAGCTTGTTCACTGGGGCTTTCAGACAGGGCATGATTTTCTATAAAGCTGCTTTGAAACTATGTGTATTGTGAAAAGTGCTATACAAATATTAATGACTACAGTGAAGACAAACTTATTTTCTCAAAAAAAAGAAAATGCACGAAAATTTGCCCGTATTTCACGACAGGTCAACACGATCAGGTGAAAGACGGAACCTGACTCACCTGAGGCGATTATCCTGCACTTGAAAAAACACATTCAGTGTTATAATAACTTGCAAGTATGCACAGATGTAGAGAAGACTCAAATGTGAAAACATCATGGCAACTTGCAATCCAACGTTTCAAAAATCCTCTTCCTGCACCACCACCGAAGTGATTTCCAAAGCTACTCTGCTCTTCATGCGAGAGGACATTTTCCTGCACATGCCATGAGTGAGAGATTAAAGAAACATGCTAGGGCTGAGGTGAAATTACACTTTGTATCTGCTACAGATATCCTCTTTTTAATTATCGTATTATTAATTATATTTCAAATGTAACATTAACAGGACAGTAATTTAAGCGCAGCCTTTGTAAAAATATAAAGCCAAATATAAATGTGTAAAAATGTTCAACAGTTTAATTGGGAAAAATACAATTACGACTAGTAATTCTGGTGTCAATGAGTATCTAGCAGCATCAGTTCCGATTAGACAACAAGTCTTGCACATTCCTAGGGCATATATCTTGTTTTAAGAATGTTTAGATATTTTTACAGGAAAACAAGTCAAAAATACTAATCAAGAACATGTATTTTTGCAGTGAATGCATAGGCATACTTCTGTTCCTAACATTTGTGGTTCTTTATTTGTTATTATTATTATTAAACTTTCAAACTAAATCAGATCTAGTAAACTGAAATACCTAAGTGTTGAAAGTAAAACTAACTTTGGTCACAAGAACAATTTTGGACAGCCCTTTTTTAAATGAAACTTTAGATTATTTGATTGGGTGAAACTCTTCCCACATGAAGTGCATTTGTATGGCTTCTCTCCGGTATGCACTCTCACATGTGCTTTAAGAATTGATGAAGAAACGAAACTCTTTCCACAAAAAGAACACACGTAAGGCTTTTCATTTGTGTGAGTTGACACGTGTGCCTTTAGTTGTGATGGCCACATAAATGTCATGCCGCACTGATCACAGTTAAATGGCTTTAATCCAGAGTGAGAGCGCAGATGAAGTGTGAGAGAGCCTGATTGCTTGAAACTCTTTCCACACTGAAGGCATTTGAAAGGCTTTTCTCCTGTGTGAATTCTTACGTGACGCTGAAGATTTCCTTTCTCTATGAAACACTTGCCACACTGAGGGCATGTATGAGGCTTCTCGCCTGTGTGAATTCTCATGTGACCCTGAAGACCTCTTTTAACTGCAAAGCTTTTTCCACATTGAAAGCACAAGAAAGGCTTCTCTCCAGTGTGAAGTTTTAAGTGAGTGTTAAGGTTTCTTTCGTGTGTGAAACTCTTTCCACACTGAGAGCAGGTGAAAGATTTCTCTCCAGTGTGAATTGTCATGTGACGCTTTAGATCTCCTTTTTGTACAAAACTCTTTCCACACTGAATGCAGGTGAAAGGCTTTACTTCAGTGTGAAATTTTAAGTGAACATTAAGGATTTGTTTTGTAGCAAAACTCTTTCCACAGTGAGAGCAGGCAAAATACTTTTTCTCTCTTGTTCTTAGAGTTCTTTTCCATGATAAATTATTTTCAGTCTTTGAGCCAGTAGAAGATTCTTCAACAATGAAATTATCAAATGTCTGATACTGATGGTGTTTCTTCTCCACATCATTCAGTCCTTGACTTTCTTCTTTTACTTCTGTCAATTCTAAAATGAACAGAGTAAATTGAGACAAATTACTTCAAAATACAATTGAATCACAATTCAATGGCAGGAAGCAGCAAAGTGCAACTATCTACTTGTGATATTTGATATGCTGAAGGTTAGTTCTCTCATTCTCATGTAGATTCTGGTATGATGTGTTTGTTTAACTATAAATGTACTGCTACAGTGATTTTCTATCTACAGCTTCCAGATCTAGTGAACTGTATGAAGTTTTATTACCTCAATGTTCCTCAAAACAATCATTATGAAGAACCATGAATGAACACCAACCTCTTCGTTCCTCAATATCTTCATTTTTCATTCTGCATGATTCTGTAATACTGATGTCTTCACTCTCCTCTTTAAACTCTTCTTTAACACATTTCATTTTTGGAATAATATGTCAGTAGACATCAGTGGTCACACTTGGAGTTGTTCCTCTTTATAAACCATCTTTTTTCTTTCTTCACTTGTCGAATTATGGAAATAACCACAGCATTTATTGGTGAATTCCTGTGGGAGTGTCTTCACTACAGCAGTGAATCATGATCACTGTGTAATATGGAGGAGCAGATCTGCCAAAAAATGGACATGGTTAGTGACCTCTATCAGTGAGCGTGAACGGGCAGAACCAGAACCCAGCTCAAGCTAAAGTGCACATAATTAATTATTGTGTGGAAATGTTTTATTCATATTTTATTTAATGTTTATTTCCATATGTGCGGTTTCAATTGGTCCAATTTCTTTAGTAAACTTACAGTAAATTTTACAGCAAACTTATTGAATCATGATTGTTTTGTGAAAACCTTTGTACGCATATTTCATGCACAGATACGTGCATCTGCCAATAGAAAACGCCCAACCCCTAAAAAAGTGCAGAATTTCAGAGACAAGTTAGCTGACAGAAAAACATTTCTCTAAAAGAACAGAAACTTTCTGAGATGTTGTGGGTCAACATCCAGGATGGCATGAGGGTGAGTAAATTATGAGAGAAATTTCATTTTTGGGTGAATTATTCCTTTTAAAGCGTGATGTAGCCCCTGTACTAAACAACTTTTCCCATGCCTGCTCAACCTCCTCTATTGTGCAGGACATGACGTGCCAAGTGATCCTGCTTATTTAGTAGGGATGCACCGATATATCGGTATCGGCCGATAGTCGCTTGTTGACTGACATTGGCCTATCGGCAAATACGTTGTAATTTACCAATGGCAGTGACCGATGTTTATCTGTTTATATGTCTTGTTTATTTGCGGTCGACTTAAACAACAGTTGCCTACCCAGCAGCAGTTTCGGAGAAGATCCAACAGGTGGTACTATAATACCACCCACAGCCACTGGTTGGACACGACTCTGGCATGACGTAAGAGGGCAACGGATGCCGTCCGCACGTGTGGTTTGTTTTCAAATAAGTGCAAGAAAATGTCGGTGGTGTGGGTGTATTTTACTGTCTGGTCTGTGATTTTTGCAAGCTGAAGAACACCATCCCAACCGTGAAGCATGGGGTGGCAGCATCATGTTGTGGGGGTGCTTTGTTGCATGAGGGACTGATGCACTTCACAAAATAGATGGCATCATTAGGAAAGAAAATTATTTTGATGTATTGAAGCAACATCTCAAGACATCAGCCAGGAAGTTAAAGCTTGGTCGCAAATGGGTCTTCCATATAGACATTGACCAAAGCATACATCCAAAGTTGTGGCAAAATAGCTTAAGGACAACAAAGTCAAGGTATTGGAGTGGCCATCATAAAGCCCTGACCTCAATCCGATAGAAAATTTGTCGGCAGAACTGAAAAAGCATGTGCAAGCAACAGAGCATGTGAGCGGAGCATTGAGTGGAGCGGTGATAAATACACCTGAGCGGATAGCGCCTTTTTGAAGATTCCACTCCGCTCTCACAGGCTGCTCAGAGCCACTCGCTCAACCCAGAATGCGCTTCGTGATATGCTGGTATGGGAATCTGCGAAATAAGCAATAGGCCTGAGGTTATGGAGCTCTCACATTGTTTTAGTGAAGTTGCAAACTTTATAACCTAAATAAATGCAAAGTATTAATCAAAATTAAGAATGAGGAAATCGAAAGGGAGTGTGGACTATGGAGACACCATGAGAATTAGCAAATATTCCTTTTGGAAACGTACGCGTCACATTGCCAGACAGCATGAGGATCTGCTACCAGAGCATGGTAGTGCAGCAAAACATGAGCTAGTAGGCTACACAACTATTCGGTAATAAATTAATAGACAAGTAATATCTTGTTGTTTTACAATCGTGTCAGTGCAGCTGCCAGCAAGATGCAGGCCCGGTTCTGCAGGGTTGAGAAAGTTAGAGCACCCTCAATTGAATATGTAAGCTTAATAATACTGTATATTGGCAAAGCATTTTTTCTTGAATCCTGGCAAACACACACAAAAAATCCCTGTATCAAAACCGACTAGGTTACTAGTGTAACTCCCCTTCCCTGATGGAGGGAATAAGACATTGTGTCGATTGTAGTGACACAAGGGGCTTCTTTCGGGAGCCTCGGATACCTCTGAATATGAAAAAGGCCAATGCCAAATTGGCGAACAGAATTTGCATGCATCGCCCCTGGACATGGGGGTATAAAACGCGGGGATCGTGCATCTGTTCAGTCAGGTTCTGCACTGAGGAGCCGAGAATAAGTTTCGGCTATTACAGAGGCTTGGTACAGTGTTGTGGCAAGGGGGACACAACGTCTCATTCCCTCCATCAGGGAATGGGGGTTATACTAGTAACCTAGACGTTCCCCTTCTGTCACTCTCTCGACGTTGTGTCAATTGTAGTGACACAAGGGGTCCCTATTCAATAGCGCCACCTACACCAACACTTTTTTTAATGCATTATTTGAAGATGTTCAATGACATATGTGCTAACAGAGAAATATTTGACTGATTACAAATGATAAGGAAGGTCTGGTAGACCAGATTAACTAACAGCAGTTGTAAACCAGTCCAAAATAAACAGCGTGAATTTATAGAAGATGCCTTTATTTAATTAAATTTTTTGTCACACATTATACATTTTGCATATATACATAAATAATATATTTTTTTGCATATTCTTTGTATATAACTTTATATAATAAAACACAATACAATCACATCATTTAAGATGGGTAAGTTACTAAGCCGGCCTATAGTCTACATTTCACATAGAGGGGCACCTCAGCCCATGTGGGCAAATGGGCAGTTATTCGGGCCACTGTAGCGACCCTCTATGTAATACAGAGAAAAGTAATGTTGGAGCGAGATTTGAGCGAACGCTTTTTTACTGGTGAGCATGAGCAGTACTTGAGCGGAGCGTCTGCTTGGGCCGTGAGGGGTTGAGTGGAGAGCATTCGCCTGGAGCGGGTTATTGAGCGGAGTGTCACACCACTCTGCTTCGCTCACATGCTCTGGCAGGCAAGGGGGCCTACAAACCTGACCCAGTTATACCAGTTCTGTCCAAAGGAATGGGCCAAAATTCCAGCAACTTATTGTGAGAAGCTTGTGGAAGGCTACCCAAAACAAACAAAGTGTATGTAAACTTCTGACCAACTGGGAATGTGATTCAACTGTGTATGTGTGTATATATAAACACACACAGGCGGCCAAAAGTTTTTGCTCTTATGGGGTAAAAAAATTGTTTCTTTAATTCACCAAAGTGGTATTCAACTGATCACAATGTATAGTCAGGACATTAATAATGTGAAAAATGACTATTACAATTTAAATATTCAAAATAAATATTCAGAACTTCTTAACCTACTTCAAAGAGTTCTCATTAAAAAATCCTACACATGCAGTAATGACAGCTTTGCAGAACCTTGTTATTCTAGCTGTCAGTTTGTCCAAATACTCATGTTACTTCTCACGAACCTAACAGTCTAGCTGATCCCACAAAAGCTCAATGGGGCTAAGATCCATAACACTCTTTTCCAGTTATCATTTGTCCAATGTCTGTGTTTCTTTACCCACTCTAACCTTTTCTTTTTGTTTTTCTGTTTCAAAAAGTGTCTTTTTCTTAGCAATTCTTTCCATAAGACATTCACGCCTGAGTCTTATCTTTACTGAGGTACATGAAACTGGTGTTGAGCGGGTAGAATTCAATGAAGCTGTCAGCTGAGGACATGTGAGGCATCTATTTCTCAAACTAGAGACTCTGATGTACTTATCCTCTTGTTTAGTTGTACATCTGGACTTCCACATCTCTTTCTGTCCTTTGTCTTTGAAGACTGTTTTGTACACCTTTGTATGACATCTTCAGGCAATTTCAAGCATTGCATAGCCTTCATTCTTTAAAACAACGATTGACTGGGGGCCTGGGTAGCTCAGCAAAGCTGACTATCACCCCTGGAGTTGCGAGTTTGAATCCAGGGTATGCTGAGTGACTCCAGCCAGGTCTCCTAAGCAAACAAATTGGTCCGGTTGCTAGGGAGGGTAGAGTCACATGGGGTAACCTCCTTGTGGTCACCATAATGTGGTTTGCTCTCGGTGGAGCAAGTGCACAACACATGGATGCCACGGAAAATAGCATGAAGCCTCCACACGCGCTGTCTCTGCAGTAACGCGCTCAACAAGCCACGTAATAAGATGTGTGGATTGATGTTCTCAGACGCAGAGGAAACTGAGATTCATCCTCCACCACCCAGATTGGAAAAGCTGTTTTTTTGTTGCCATTTTTTACCAAATATTGACCTTAAGACATGCCAGTCCATTGCATACTGTGGCAACTCAAAAACAAACACAAAGACAATGTTAAGCTTCATTTAACAAACAAAATAGCTTTCATCTGTGTTTGATATAATGGCAAGTGATTGATGGTGCTGTTTTTTACATCAGTAAATGTCCTGACTGTACTTTATGATCAGTTGAATGCCACTTTGATGAATTAAAGTACCAATTTCCTTCCGAAACAGTAAAATCTGTACATTACTCCAAACTTTTTGCCACCAGCATATATATATATATATATATATATATATATATATATATATATATATATATATGTATATATATACACACACAAAACTGTGCAAAAGTCTTACCGTGCGTTCAGACCAGAGGCGGCGAGAGCGTCAAAATTCGCTCTGGCTGCCCTGCCAACAACACTATAAAAAATTCGTGGACGCTCTGACGTATTTGAAATAGGCAGCAACGTTCGTTGAGAATGCTTGAGCGGAGCACATTTATATTACAATAGGTTGCCGCCGAACCGCGTCACAGCTCATTACCATAATGTTGACTGCACTTGAACTTTCATCTGACGCCCACACCGCCCAAGACTCGCCGCGCCGCTTCTCGCCTTCAGGTGCGTACACACTGCCAGCGACTTTATCGCTGCAGGTCGCCTGTGGCTGGCGGTGAAGTCGCTAGTGGGTGTTCCCACTACTGGTTGCCTAGTAACGTTTATAAATGACATTCACGGATGCCATTCCATTGCTGTTGACAGCGAATCTCTTTTCTTGCCACTAAAAACAAACATTTTGGAGGGAAAAGTCTAAATATAAATGGAATCAGTACATAAAATGCTTTATATCAAAGATGAATGAGAAACAAGGCATGCTGTTTGCCATAGCGGCTGTTTATCTGCGGCGAAAATGCAATGCCGGTCTGTCTGTGTCCATAAAATCCCCGCAATCTCAGATACACCCTTCCACACAGTATTTTTCTTAAAAATGTCCTTGTACGTGGGAAGAGACATATCATAGAGCACTGGAACATTTCTAACAGCAAGAATTAGCCTTTCATCCATCTTTCCGTTACTGCAGGAGCTGAGAGAGAGAGAAGGATCACGTGAGCTCTCCCGTCTTCTCTCCTATTGGCTGTCGCTTCCGTTAGTCGCTCCAAAATTGAACTTTTCTCAACTTTGTCGCGTCGCTGGACACGCCCACATCTAGCGCCAACGGTCACGACAGCTCGTGTCGCCGGAAGTCGCTGTGCTCGCATTGAAAATGAATGGTATTGAGTTGCTGTCGCGCGCGATGTCGCTGGCAGTGTGTACGCACCTTTCGAGAGACGCTGGCTGTCATAGAAAATGAATGACTTCCGGTCGATTTGACGCTCTCGACGCCTCTGAATGCACGGTTAAAGGTGCGTACACACTGCCAGCGACTTTATCGCTGCAGGTCGCCAGTGGCTGGCGGTGAAGTCGCTAGTGGGTGTTCCCACTACTGGTTGCCTAGTAACGTTTATAAATGACATTCACGGATGCCACTCCATTGCTGTTGACAGCGAATCTCTTTTCTTGCCACTAAAAACAAACATTTTGAGGGAAAAGACTAAATATAAATGGAATCAGTACATAAAATGCTTTATATCAAAGATGAATGAGAAACAAGGCGTGCTGTTTGCCATAGCGACTGTTTATCTGCGGCGAAAATGCAAACGCCGGTCTGTTTGGGTCCATAAAATCCCGCGATCTCAGATACACCTTTCCACGCAGTATTTTTTCTTAAAAATGTCCTTGTACGTGGGAAGAGACATATAGAGCACTGGAACATTTCTAACAGCAAGAATTAGCCTTTCATCCATCTTTCCGTTACTGCAGGAGCTGAGAGAGAGAGAAAGGATCACGTGAGCTCTCCCGTCTTCTCTCCTATTGGCTGTCGCTTCTGTTAGTCGCTCCAAAGTTGAACTTTTCTCAACTTTCTCGCGTCGCTGGACACGCCCACATCTAGCGCCAACGGTCGCGACAGCTCGTGTCGCCGGAAGTCGCTGTGCTCGCATTGAAAATGAATGGTATTGAGTCGCTGTCGTGCGCGATGTCGCTGGCAGTGTGTACGCACCTTAAGCACATAAGATATTTCACAAAAGCATTTGTCTTAAGATGGGTATATCTTCAGCTTTAGTGTGTCAATTGGAAATATTAATGTTTGACTCCCAAACATTACTTTTGCAAATAGAAAAGATTAGAATAGAAAAACAGGGAGCCCTGTAACAGATGTCATGGCCCCCACAAATTTATATTATATTCTTTATATTTTCATGGATATTTTTTACTTTACAGACAGAGAAGGTAAATTAAATACAAGATTCCATCAGCCAAAAATTAATATTTAGACTTTCAAATAAATATTTTATCAAGAAGAGTTGATTTAGTGTCCAAAAAAGACAGAAATGACTTTAATTTGAATTCACATTTCTCATGATGAGCTTATTAACAGACAACGATATTAATATAGTAATTAACAAAATGTAAAAAAATAAACTGAAGATGAATGTTTGGGATTTGAACACATTATAAAGTAGCTTAAAACACTCGTAAAAATACATTTGCTTTGTCTATTTCTAATTTTTGCTTCAGCTCTTGTTACAGATACTTTATTGCATATTGATGACTGTTGTATGAAAAATCTTCTGACTTCTGCTAAATGACTTAATGCCATTTAATTTAATCCTCCATATTCGTGTTATTTTCGAGTTTAGCTCGTTTTAATGATTAATTCACTTAAACAGTGAGATTGAACAACATTATATTCGTATTATATCACAAATTTTAAATGATTTCAAGTAATATTACCTTGTTGTTTATGTGTAAAAGTGTTGTATTTAGCGCCGAAAAACACAAACCTTTAATCAACTGAATCACAACAGACGGCGGAGCTGCGGCGGTGTGTTCATGACGTCACAATAACAACAACTTCATCTTGTGATGTGAAATGGCGGATCGGAAAACCAGTTCATGTTACATTACCGACACATACTGGACTGGAGTGATGATCACTGGACGCATGCGGGAGGAAGAGAGTTTGGGAACCAGAAAAAGAAAATCTAAAATAAACTATATATTATTTAATTAATAAAACGCTTACATTTAATTCCTAAATCCTTTCCAATTAAAATAAAAGTGCCTATATAATCTATAACAACTTTACACGTTTTTACGTTTCATGTCTTTTCTAAATAATAAATAATAATAATAGTTTAAATGCTGCATCTATGAATTGCTATTGATAAAAAATATATATTTCAATATTACTGGAACTAAAACTAAAAGGGCCCACTCAGGTATGCTCAGAGAGCAGAATATGCATGCTTTTAATATGGTACACTTTAAAACATGATAAAAAACACTATTTTACTCCATATCGGCTTTCTGTATTTAAATCTCATTGTTTAAATATCATAGAATTGTTTAATCATGTGATTTTTATCTTAGTTTAGAAATCAGCAGGTTGTTTAAAAAAAACACAATTTCTGAATATGCCCAAATGTGGGAGATCAGGGCCTCTGCCAGGGGTGGAGGAGACCCTTGGCAGCCGCTGAAACGCAGCGGGTATGAGACCGCCGACCGCGAGTGTGGAGGGGCTCCTTCTCCTAAAGTGGGAGAACCCCTGCCAGGGGCGGGGGAGACCCCTTGTTTCCCATGAACGCAACGGGGCGTTGCGTCTGCCAGGGGCAGGAAGACTGCCTTCAATCCATCCGGGGAGGCACGGCTGTCGTCCGTTGGAGGTTAGAGGAGTGGAATTTTAATTTTACAGAAAATTACAGTATTCTGAATGAATATTAGCTGCCTATCTTGAATGATGTAAACAAAGTAAAAAAAATGAAACACTATCTATGCTATAGAGTGGAATACATTACATTTGCACATCTAATAATGTCGTTGGGGGCTGGGCCCCTAAGATTTAAATCCTAGAATTGGCCCTGCCCAATATCTTGGTAGCCTATACAACATAGCTCTATTGAAAAAGTGAACTCTATTACTCTTATTATTTTACATTGATACTAGGGCTGATGACGTCGACGCAAAATATGCGCGTCGATTCGTCGTCAGATCCAAAACAAAGATGGCGGCGCCCGAGAGTAGTAGCAACACGAGTGGCTCCTCAGACTATCAGAAGTGCAAAGCACTCGTTCCTCTAAAGTATGGGAATTCTTTTACATTAAAGGAAACAATTCCGTGATATGTCTTCTTTGCAAAATGGAGATGGCCTTCCATTCTAGCACCACGGCAATGCACCAGCACCTGAAGAGGCGCCGCGCGCACACACGCACAGTATTCTTAAGGTGAAAGGAAAGTGTCAGAGTGTAAGTTGTTATTTGCATGTGAATGAAGATGCTTTTTTTCAGTATGTTCAACATAAATGTTGAATTCTGAATGTTTATTTTCATTATTTATTTTTTGTTGGAAAAGCACTTTCTGTATTAGCTTAAAGCCCCAAGTTTACAATAGTTACTGTATTCTTTCAATAGCTCTAAAAAAGGGTGACTGGGTGACCTTTGTATTTTTTTATTGAATGCTAGACATCAGAATGCATTATTTTGCTCTTGTACACTTTTACTTGAATTTTATTTTTGAATTTTGAGTTTAAGAAAAAGGTGAGTGGCAGAGTGTATTACTATATGTTGTTGTTATTTTTATGTGAATGAAGAATTAAAAGATGCACTTTTTTAGTAAGCTAGGACTATGTGTTTTCAACATAAAGTTCAATTCTGTTGGTTCAGGAAGGACGCCATGACAGGCTGCTGGCTCCCAATGTCGCTGTAAATTTTTATTTATTTTTTGTTGGAAAAGCACTTCTGTATTAACTTAAAGCCCTCAAGTTTACATTGGTTATTGTATTCTTTCAATTGCTCTAAACAAGTATTTTGGGTGACCTTTTTATTTTTTTATTGAATGCTAGACATCAAGTTGTTGTTATTTTAATCTGAAAGGAGAATTACAAGATGCACTTTTTTTCAGTAAGCTAGGCCTATGTGTTTTCAAGGCTTCAAGGTTTTATTGAATGTTACCTCTGACTAAGCATGCATTACTTTGCACTTGTATAGTCTTTTATTTTGGAATTTTAAGAGCAATGAACATATATTGCAATGTTAAGGAATTCATTTTTTTTTTTTCATTGAGATATTTAAATCAACATGTATAAATTGCTATTAGTAAATTAATGGGGAGATAATCGAAATCGAATCGGACTGGAAAAATTAATCGTTAGATTAATCGATGCATCGAAAAAATAACCGCTAGATTAATTGTTTAAAAAATAATCGTTTATCCCAGCCCTAATTGATACCAAAACATCCATCAAGCAATAAGCTTCTTGTCTTTTGTTATTTTTCAATGTAAAAATGTTTTTGTTTTGGGGTTTTTTGGGCTAAAGATGTCTCTTTTGCACTTTATAGCTTAATCAGTGTTTTCTTATGTATATACTCGAAAAGTACTCATGCTCTTTGCTCACACGTATTTTGTTTTGTCATACCACTTGAATTTCTTGACTTCAATAATGCAGGATATGCTTAGCATATCTTTGTATTTCATTCATCGTTTCTTTAGATGACAAATCATCAGAATCATTTTATTTTTGCTTCGTCTTTCCAAACTTTTTACTCACAATATGCTGTTTAGACACATGCAGATCACATGCAGTGCATTCAGACAGTATTCAGACCCATTCATTTTTTTCACATTTTATTATGTTGCAGACTTATGCTAAAATGCTTTAAATATTTTTTTTTTTCACATCAATCTACATGACAAAGCAACAAACAGATTTTTGATAACTTAGTCAATTTATTAAAAAGAAAAAAACTAGAAATACCCTTCACTATGACACTTGAAATTTAGCTCAGATGCATCCCATTTCTCTGGATCATATCTGAGTTGTTTCTACACTTGGTATAGGAGTCCAACTATGTCAATCTCCAAATTAATTGGACATGATTTAGAAAGGCACACACCTGACTATATAAGGTTTTACAGCTGAAAATGCATATCAGAGCAAAAATCAAGCCATGATGTCAAAGGAACTGCCTGCAGAGCACAGAGAAAGGATTTTGTCGAGGCACAGATCTGGGGAAGGCTACAATGTTTTTATTTAGGACCAACCAGGACTCTTCCTAGAGCTGGCCGCCCAGCCAAACTGAGCAATAGGGTATATGTCGAACGTCACTTGACCAAACCGGAAAACTGGTCTCACCACATCCGCTTGCCGGAAAAGTAACAGTAACCTGCTAACCTACCTTATTCAGATTATTTTTTGCCTTTTATTTTAGCTTTAATATCTGAATGTTAGTGAGAAGAAAATGTCTTTGTCAAAACTGATAAAAGTACCAGAAGCAGGAAAATATGGATACGTAATGTGAGATGTGAGAATTTGGAGGACCACTACAGCCTGTAGTTGACATTTAGTCTCCACGGATGTCAGTCACGGTCGACGACGCTCAAAAGAGGGTGCTGTGCCTGTGTTGTTTGCCTGGAACGACTTCTCTCTACTGGCAGCAAGACCAAGCATCTGGGAGAGAACACAACGGCCAGAGGATGAAGTAACTGAAGAGGAAAACCTGTATGTTGAAGTTTTGCTTCAGTGCTACAATTACTATTCCTAACCAAATCCATCAGCTTTGGATATAGCATGTGAGATAATAGAAGTGCAACAGCAGATGATAGAAGAACTGCGAAAAAGCCTGGAAGAGGTAACACTGAATCAAGCATTTGGCTTGGAGAGGTTTTCAGCATCGGACGATGACATCAGATTCTATACCAGGTATGTATTGTGTCAAATGATATTCATTTTGCATACCCCTGTGGAAATGATTTTGTTGCAGACCTAAATTGTGTTCACATTCATTCATTCAATAGCCTTTATTTATACTGGGTGAACAATGAGGCAACTCTTTTATAAGGGGATCCCAATAACACAGGACCATATTAAAGTAAATGAATAAAAGCAAGATAGGATTTACATAATCACAGAATTACAAATATAATATAACAATGCAGCCTTAAAAAATTCAGATCATGCTGCAATTCATTCTAACAGGCCAGTGTACTGCCACAGCCTTTTGGCAAAATCTATCAGGGCTATCATCAATAATGAGGTATGCTTTGAAAATAATAAATAATTTTCTTTCACTCTTTTAGATTTGCCAGCTACCATCATTTACATACATTTTGGAGACAGATTGAACCTGCAACTAGGAGAAATGTGCGTGCTGGTCCTTGTTACAGTGTAGTTATACAATTAAGTACAGAGTAATAATAGTTAACAACATGTACTTACTATAGAGTTAGGATTAGAATTAGGGTTTGTTTTAGGGTTAGTTGTATGTAATTATGCATAATTTACTGTAATTACATGCAAGTACATGTAACATGTGTAACAAGGACACTATAAAATAAAGTGTTACCCATCATTTTATTTTTAAAAGAAGCTTGCTGATTAATCAGCACCCAAGACAAGACTAATATCCATTTCAATCGAATTAAAAAAACATACATACATTAATTATGACCAGGCAATGATTATCATTATTACCATTAAGTCTTGTATCCCCTGCCTCCTTGATTTATGAACTGTTACTGTTCTTGGTGTACCTGTCACTGGGTCTGAAGTAGAAAGATCTGGGTGATCGCATCAACATTCATCAGTCCACTGTCAGCAGGGTTATCAAAAATTGGGTACATTTTTGCTATACCTTACTGGGCGCTGTTGGAATATGGATGTCTCCTGAGGAAATTGGAGCCACAATGCCAAGTGTGTTTGGCAAGTACTCTGACACCCAAGTCATTATTGACTGTACAGAGCTGAGATGTCTGATGCCTTCATCTTTACTCTTACAGAGTGAGATTTTTTTCTTAGTATCAATCCTACACTATCCTGAAAGGAATGATTGGTGTGTCACCACATGGTGCTGTTACTTTTGTTTCCTCATGGTATTCTGGTTCTGTCAGTGACAGATTTGTTCAGGCAATCTGGCATTATCCCTCTTTTGAATAAAGATATGGCTGTAATGGTGGACAAGGGATTCATAATCGATGTTCTAGTGCCCTGCAAAATGTACAGATCATCAATTCTAACTAAATTGTCACAGCTGTCTCACGATGAAGTGCTGGTCACTCAGGACATAGCACGGTTAAGGATACATGTAAAGAGACAAAAAGGCGCATCAAAGAGAACAAACTGTTTGACACGGTTATCCCTCTGACCATTGCTGGCAGTATCAACCAGCTTTTTGCGGTAGAATGCCTTCTAATTAACTATCAAAACAAGCCACTGGTCAAGGCATTGACCAAAGAACCTGTTAACCTGTGTTAACCTCAATGAGCCAGAGATTTGATACATAATTATGTAGCCATAAGTGGTTTTCATTTACTGTTTTCATTAACTGTCCCCATCTCTTTTATATCTAGTAAAATGAATGAAATTTGGAAACTTATTTTATACAGTCACAATGAGATGAAAAGTCTATAAAAAATAGGAAAAATAAAAATGATCATGCAACCAACTTTACAACTCACATTATCCTGCATCAATCATTACAGCCTTTTAGAGAAAGACAGGTACTTTTGCATATACACATTAAAATAAAACTGGTCCAACCTCTCTCTGATAGCTGCTGTTATCATCGGGTCAACATATGTACGCTGCACCAGCATGTCATCCTGGGCACAGATCACAAAATCGCACCATTGCAGGCCAGTGATCATCAGTTGACCCTGCACCTGCCAGTAATACAAGTGGCTTTCACAGAGTGCTAAAGTACCATGCTGCATTTGAAGGTATTTACAGTCCACATAGTTCTTCATATTGGGGCACTTTATCTCAATCAGTCCAAATGGTGGCTGTGCGAATGGATCGTAAATCAAAGCCATCTGATGAGGCATCAAGCCAAGGGGCATCAGGGTGGAGATGAAGCCTCAAACGCCATGTCTGCACCTCTTCTCATTTCTGCTGTCTGCCGTGTTCCTTTGAGGATAATTTCTGCAAGAGACTCATTCTATTGATAGAACTCATTTTCCTGACAAAACACACCTCTCTAAAACGTACAGAGCTTATGCCACTCCTGTTCTGCTGCCTGCTCTCTTGTGGCAGCCTCAGTCTTACAGGCCGTGTCCAGTGTGACTATCAAGCTTTTAAGTTGGAAGTGCTCCTCTTCAGAGCTCACATTCTGTTGGGTCAAGCCTGTACTCTCCAAGAGGCAGCGGTGGTTAAGGTGGAGGATCTTGGTGCATGTTGTGCACCAAGACTTTGTGGGCAATATAGGCTGCTGGTAAGAGAGCACACTCCCTTTTTGTGCTAAGCCAAAGCTGTCTCAACAAGGATCTTCCCATCACATATCCCCATATATGCTACTAAATGTTTCTCCGTAATGTCAAAGTATTTTTATGTGTCTCCAATCTGTAGCAAAGAGATGTAAAGTCCACAACCAAGCCCTTGTAGAGTGTACATTTGTAAAAGACAGTAATAGTGAAAATGTGAAAGACGGCAATTTTCATGCACTGACAAGTAGATATGTTGGAGAAACAGTTTTTGCGATAAGTGTACAACAAGGGTATTCAACAATACCACTGAGTGCAGCATGTGATATAGTAATAACATTTACAATACTGCCTATGACCATGTAGATGGTGGTCTTGTGATGACCATTGTGTTTATTGTCCCAGGTTTCACTCCCTGACAAAAAAAGAAATAAATAATATCAGCACTGTAAAAAATGACCTTGAAATTTACAGAAAAACTATGTAAAATCCCTACAGAAAAGTATTGTAAACCCAAAAACATATATTTTTTGTTTAAATCACAGTGATTTTTTGTAACCTATTAAACAGAATGTTTTTGTTATATTTACAACAACAATATGTGATTATAATCAAATTTATTTGTTAAAACTACAAATATTGGTATCAAAAACAGAGAAATACTGTAATGCTCATAACAAAACAATTTTGTTAATTTGACATGCAAATATTGTAAAAACTAAAGTTTTAGTCAGTTGTTCTTAAAAAATACAAATAAAGTATGTAAATCACTTTACAAGTTTATGCTGTACTTTTATCATGATTGATGAAACGATGCAAATTGAGGTAATAAAAATGTTTTCACAAAAAAATTCATTGTGAACCTGAGAGGTTGCCTATCTTATATATAAAAATAGGCTACAATTATAATAACATTGTTTTTATAATTTAGGCTTTATTTTTGTGTGTGTATAAGACATTAAAATGATTGACATATACAAAGTAATACTTCTGTTCAGTCCTTATCCTTGTATAATGCCTTATGTTTCTTTTAGTCTTTAAATTTTAATGTAATAGCCTGGTTTTCTATATTGGCTTATTGATAAAATAATAGTAATAATTTGAGCATTGTGTCATTATCACAGGCTAAACAACCAAACAGTGCCTTCACATCACTTTATGATGTATTTGTATAGCCTACTTTATTTATAGAGTGTGTGTATATAAGGAATTAAAATTATAATTTTCTGTTCAGTCCTAACCATAATCCTTGTATGCTTTATGTTTCTTTTAGTCTTTAAATTTTAATGTAATACTTAGCCTAGTTTTCTATTTATATTTATAAAATTTGAGCATTGTATCATTTTCACAGGCTAAACAACCTAACAGTGCCTCCTCTAACCACAGACTTGTACCTGTCCTCTCTCATTGTGCACTAGTCTGCCTAATTTTGAATTTCATAGTGCGCAATTGAAGCTCGTCTCTGATTGGATACTGAAGTGAGAGCGGGAGAAGCACGAGCTCCTTGTTCATGGCTGCTATGCTAACGTCAATTAACGAGCGAGCCAGCGGTGCTTGCTAGAAAGAAAACAGAGGCACAGCAGAAATCTTCGGACCACTTTGTCATTTTAAAAGTTTTTTGGAGGATCTGCTGCTGTTCAATCCGAAAATTGAAAGTTTGCAAGGTAAGCTTCACATTTAGCCTACTTTTTTTTTTCCCTAAGACCAAACGAAAATGTGTAAGCACATGATGTAAGCTAGCACCAGTTGATATTTAATACCAGTAACGTTAATGTTAACGTTAGCTAGCTAGCTAGCTAGATCAAGCGTGATAACTTAGTTAAGCTGAATAGCACAGGCAAACACTTAAAATACTAAAAATGATCACCTGTGTCTTTTGTAAAAAGAAATTGGATACATTAAGAGGCTATGTACTACATTGCAGAGTGCATAGAAATGAGCCCCGTTGTCTTTTCAAATGTGTTGGCGCCAACTGTAGTCAAACATTTACCACTTACTCAGCTTTCAAGGGCCATTTTTATCGTGTGCACAATGCACCTGCACCGCAAGCTGCTCCTATAGCTGTTGTTGCGGATTTAAAATGCGCAGTTTCATTATGTGCCCGCCATTTTCACACGGTGAAAGAGCTAGTGTCTCACTTAAATGATCATATTGGACAGGGCAGGTCGGTGTCATGTCCAGTAAGTGGTTGTAAGCACGTATTTACAAAAAAGTCATCATTTACTTCTCACATGTGTAGGAAACATAAAGCATGCTCCCCAGATGGTATTGATAACATGTACAGGGAAACTCGCCCTCAGCCCCCAGATATCATTGCCAGTACAGGTGATTCAGAAAACACACATGAAGCCATGCCAACAGCTAGTGCAGCCAGTGATATGCCGGAGAATGATAGTCAGTCTTATCTCAGAAACATGTGTCTCTTTTACCTTAAACTGCAAGGACAGCTGCTTATTCCTGCCTCTACTATATAGACTATTGTTGAGAAATGCAAAATGTGCATGAGTTAGGTCAAGCCTATACAATAACTAAAGTAAATACTTTAAACATGATATGAGCCTATCAGATGAAGCAGTCACTAATATCTGTGACTGCATTAAAGAGTCAGATTTGTCATCAGGGACAATTAAGAACAACATACTCCAGAAATCAGACATTCACAAAAATGTTTAAATACACAGAACCCCAAAAAGTGGCATTGGGAATGGATGAAAACATGACAGAAAAATGTGCTTACTACATACCAGTGGCAGAAACTCTGAAGAGCTTTTTGCAGTCACATTTAGGGAGGAATACACAGTCACAACAGTTTGGAGATCCTGATGTAGAGGTTTTTACGGATTTATATGATGGACAAAATTTCAAATGTCACCAGTTATTTAATGAAAACCCTGAAAGCCTCAAACTGATTTTGTACCAGATTCATTTGAAGTTGTGAATCCCCTGGGTTCTGCTAAAAAGACACACAAAGTTCTTGCAGTCTATCTTTCATTAGCAAATTTACCCATTAATTTGCATTCAAATACTGATAATATGTTTTTAGTCTTGTTGTGTATTGAGAATGACCTTAAGCGTTTTGGAGTAGCCAAAGTTTTCTCAGAGTTGTTAGCAGATCTGAAATCCTTGGAGACAGATGGAATAAATGTAGATGGAGAAACCGTAAAAGGGGGTCTTTACTGCATTGCTAGGGATAACTTGGGTTCTCATTGCATAGGTGGGTTTACAGAGAACTTCAGCCACTCTCATTATTTTTGCAGGTACTGTGAAATCACAAGAAGTGAGTTTGAGGCTGATCCGAATGTCTGTGGTCCTCCACGCACCCCAGAGACATATGACGCGGCTGTTGCTGATCTCCAGGCTGAAAACATCCAAGGTGTCAGAGGAATAAAGGTAAACTCTATCTTTAATACCCTTGAGTCTTTTCACGTATCCCAGCCTGGTCTCCCGCCATGTTTAGGTCATGACCTCTTTGAAGGAGTCTTGTCATATGATCTAGCACTGTACCTGAAGAACATTATAAAAAAGCAAAAATGGTTCACATACTCACTCTTAAACAGGCGCATCAAACAGTTTAAGTACAAAGGATCTGAAGCACTCACAAAGCCATGTGCTGTCAACCCTGACAGAGCCAAGTTATCAGGGCAAGCCATTCAAAACTGGAACCTTTTGAGATTGCTACCAGTTTTGATTGGTGACAAAGTGCAAAACCATGAGGATGAAGTATGGCAGTTAGCTCTCCAGCTAAAAGACATTGTGGATCTTATTTGTGCTCAGAACATTTCCTTGTCCCAGATAGCATATCTTGACATTTTGATCCAAGAATATTTGGAGTCGAGAAAGATGTTGTTTCCTGAAATTCAACTAAAACCCAAGCACCACTATTTGCGCCATTATTCAGCACTGCTCTTGAAATTTGGTCCATTGATTAGGTTATGGACGATTAGATTTGAAAGTAAACACAGTTATTTTAAAAGATGTGCCAGACACTTGAAAAACTTCAAAAACATTTGTCAAACTTTGTCAGAGCGTCATCAGATGTATCAGGCATATCTTTTAGCCGCGCAAGAATGCAGTAAACTACTGCAAGTGAAGGACAGCTGTGCGTTTTATCCCAACCTCTACAGTAACGCTATTAAACATGCAGTCAGGGAGTTAGCCTTTTCAGAGAGAAATACCACAGTTACCACAAACATCCAGTACAAAGGCACTGCATATAAAAAAGGACAGTTTCTTGTGTACAGAAATTATGAGTATATGGAGATTGGTGAACTTCTACTCATCTTGATTCAAAATGACGTGTGTGTATGTTTTGATGGATATCCGCAAAGGCATCTTCCTCTCAGAATACCATCTGTATTCTGTGACAATGGACAGTCTTGGGTTACAGTGTATCAACATTAATGACCTGCCCGATTTCTATCCTTTGGTGTCATACATTCTTGATGGATACCAAGTCATTCCACTAAAACACAGTATTGTGGCAAAATAAAGTCCAATTAAAGCTCACTCACTTCTCACTGTAAATAGTTTGACATTAATAAAAGTGTTACCTGATGCATGTCCCTGCTCTGTTAAGTGTATGTACTGTATATTTTTTCTGTTCTGTTCGAAGGTGGCATTTTTTCTTCAATGCAAATATGAGTGACTCAAGAGCAAACATTCCTAGATGTCGCCATCATGGAAGTCCTACCACAACTTCAAGCAGTGAACAAAAACATCCTGGAAGAGCACTTGCAGTCCATTGGAGTCGAGACATATGATGATCTACGCTTCGTAACGGAGGCTGATTTGATGACTACATTAAGACCTGTACAAGCCAGAAAGCTTCTTTCTGTTTGGAAACAGAAATGTAAGTAAAAACACCACACAACCCACAACTATTCAAAATCAAAAGCAGACATGGACATTGTGTAATATTGTACAGTGTGAATCATAATCTTTTTTGTCATTTAAAGACTACACTCCTGAGAACAGCTCACTATCATCTGTGGAAGCCTCACCTACCCAATCGCTGTCATTGCTCTCTGTTACACCCCAAAGTACATCGTCAACCTCCTCCAGCAGCCCAGGACTTGACACACATTGGGATGACAACTTTGAAATTCCATGGAGTAAATTTCCTGATGAAGTGATGCATTCTTTGGAGAGGGGAAAAAGGCCAGGCGCAAAACTGAGGCAAATGGTCCGGATTGTTGTGACTGAGATGATGGAAAAATGCCCTCATGTAGGTAAAAAGCATTCAACTGATGTTGCAACAAAAATGGTGGCAAAATATCCCAAATCTCTCCAGGATGTAATAGATGGTGATACAGGCTACCATTCACTTGTCAAACAGTTGCTAAACAGAATTGAAAATGTGAGGCGCACTTCAACACCCAAAATAAGAAAAAGAAAACATCAGACTGATGTCTCAGACCACACAGACGAGATCCCATTAGAAGAGAGAGTAGCAATGCAGGAGACTTACGGATGCATTAAATGGAATGTAAAATTTCTGCCCCTTGAAGAAACTCAAGAGAACCAGCAGCAAAAGATAGAAAAACTCAAGGTGATGTTCCAACACTCTGATGCCAATCCAGAAGAGGTAAAATGTCTAATGAAGTCCACATTTTATACACCGCGTCAACCAGGGAAAAAGTATCAAATGCCTTAGAGAGGAGTGGCCGTTTTGGTTTGATGAACTTGGCATGTCGTTCCACTTCATGGAACTGACTGGGATTGACCTCAAAGAGACATTCACACGAAATTTGGATTTGAAGGGAAAAAGGCTTCTCGACTACATGACCACAGTTTGTGTCAACAAGAGCAAGAAGCTCCTTCAGAATTATGCAAGGCTTCAGAGGATGCGGGTACTGCAGAGTGGCTGCTCAGATGATGTGATAGAGATGCTCCTGCTTCTGCTCAGCTACTTTGATGAGGAGTCCATGTTCTTCCATGTAGAAGATACATGTCTGGCAGAAGAGGTCCAACTGGAGCAAGTGCCTCTGACACCCACTGTTATTGTCTGTGGTAAGTCTGTTTCATATCTCTTTTTTTTTAATTGCACTGTTTATAGAATTTGTCATGTGAGTGCAGCGCTTATTAATATAACCTGTTAAATTTGTTCATAGGACAGTCCTGCTATTCCACAACAAGCTACATGCTGAGTCTGGATCGGAACCTTATCAACACAAACATCTCCTTCATTTCTGCATTGTGCCTCATGTTCGGGAGTTACTACTGTTTTAATATCCATTATCCATCTGAGCTGGCTTCAACTCTGGAGTTTGTTCAAAGGTGAGTAAACATGGCTTACTCATTTTTCAGACCTGGGAGTCTGTCTCTGAGGTACCGGTCTTAATCCGGACCTTAACTAAGGCTGGGACTCAAGGCCAGGAGTCAGACCCAGACTAAGAGCCAGACTCAAGCCCGGTCTTAGTCTGGGTCTGACTCTTGGCCTTGCCTCTGGGTGTGGCCTGAGTCTCGGCCAAGCTCGGACTCAGACTGTTATATCTCTCTCTCTCTCTCTCTCTCTCTCTCTCTCTCTCGTGTTAAGTGTTCTCTTTATTTTTTTGAGCTGTGTGCGTGCGTGCGTGAGCGTGTATTTATCACTTTGTGGGTACCAAATGTCCCCATAAGGATAGTAAAACCCGAACTTTTTGACCTTGTGGGGACATTTTGTCGGTCCCCATGAGGAAAACAGCTTATAAATCATACTAAATTATGTTTTTTGAAAATGTAAAAATGCAGAATGTTTTCTGTGAGGGTTAGGTTTAGGGGTAGGGTTAGGTTTAGGGGATAGAATATAAAGTTTGTACAGTATAAAAACCATTATGTCTATGGAAAGTCCCCATAAAACATGGAAACACAACAAAGGGGGAGCGGTAGTGTAGCAGTTAGCGTGCTGCGCTATGAACCTGGCGACCAGAGTTCGATTCCCGCTCATGGCTAACACCAGTGACGATTATCTGAACCGGTCCCGGGCCTCCCCTAGGTCTACTCAGCCTAAAATGAGTACCTGGTGCGGTGTGTAAAACATCGCCACTGGGGAGACAAAGGTGGTTGGGCGTGGTGCTGGCCACCCACCCCCTTGTGTACTGTTCCGGCCTTCAGAGGTGCTCGCTAACAGCACTTGCCCCTACAGTCTGTTCAGGCTAAATGGGGGATCTTTGTCTTTGTATATATATATATTTCTTGTTTTTTTTTACTGATCAATTAAAATGCTTAATATGCTTTTATTCTACAGGTGTTTTTTCTCCATAAACCCAGAAAAAGGAACCAAAGTAGAGAACAAAAAATCCAAGCGTCGTCTCAACGTGAACCCTCGAGTCCTCACCCTGATACAGGAACTCTCCGATCACGAGTGGTGTTAAGCCTAAGTATGGACTCTTTCTGTGGACTCTGACTGTTTGTTTGAGAAGAGGTACTGTTAGTTTTCGCTTTAAATCCACAATGTGTATTATGGTTAAGGCACAATAAGTAATTTTTGTTTTAAATGCACTATGTAACTTTTTCTGGTAGAGGGTCCACCACCTGCTTGTTTCATGAAGATGTTCTTGCTTTGCGGGAATGTTCCACAGTATGGTATAAAACTTATCTATCTTGCATTTATTCAATTAGAACTTTTTTTATTGCAAATAAATACCTTAAAGGAACTCGCCAACATTTTGGGACTTTAGCTTATTCACTGTATCCCCCAGAGTTAGATAAGTCCATACATACCCTCCGCCCAAGTAGCAGTGCTTCGCCTTCTGAGAATATAGTTCCCAGTATGTATACGGTTAAAAGATGGCTGTGTCTCATATGACCTTGTTATTTGTACACACTGTGACTATACAAATCACAACATATAAATAGGAAAATGTTGGGCGTTATTTTGTCACTTATTGGGAGCAGTATGCTAGCTGGAGCCATTTACTTCAAGTCTTTGTGCTAAGCTAGGCTAGCGGTGGGTGCGTCAGACAGAGTTACAGCACGCACGGAGATGAAAAGGGTATGTATGGACTTATCTAACTCTGGGGGATACAGTGAATAAGCTAAAGTCCCAAAAAGTCAGCGTGTTCCTTTAACAAACATGCATTCTTACTTTGAGGGGGCTCGCCTCTCCACAGATCTGACCTGTAACTTGGCCTTGTTGGCATCACCTGATTGTCTCCATGGAGATAGATAAGTTTATGCCATACTGTGGAACATTCCAGACAGGGAGAGTGGGTGGTTGTTGTGAATTGGGTTGTTGTTGAGCACCTGGCACTTAAAAATTGTGACAAAAAAATGTCCAGATTTAAAGAGGAGTAACTTCTGGAGTATTTCAACTGGGATTCATATTAAAATAACCATTGTAGCTTCTTTGCATGTTGTATACATTGAAAAAAAATGCATCCAATTGTTTTATGCCATACTGTGGAACATTCCAGACAGGAAGAGTGTGTGTTGCTGTTGTGAATTGGGTTGTTGTTGTGCGCCTGGCACTTAAACTTTGTTCAAAAAACATTGAAAAGTTTTCAAACTTTGTTTGAAAAAAAAAAAAAAAATGCATCCAATTGTTTACAACTATTGACTATGGCTGTTCAATAAATTTCCCAAAAGTGATATTTTCCTCTTGTCTTTTCTCAAGATGTATTTTTTTAGATCTACCACAATATAACTTCATTATTAAAAAATAAAAATACAGCATATTATGAATAGATTTTATGTATAATATACAGAACATCTCCATTTAAAACGCAGTTTTACTGTTGTTTTAGCAGTTTAAATTAGTTTTATGTATGATATTTCCCTGTTACTTTTATAATTTATTGATGCACAATAAGCAATTATTACATGTAAAAAATACAGGAAATGGTCTATTTATATACAACAGAGTTATGCAAAATTAACAAAAGAAATTGTAGAATTAACCGTTTTTTAATGTGATTCACCCGTGATTTTATTCACTGTAAATCAATTTACATATTTCGCCAGTAAAGTTATCTACTTTGCTGCTGTATTTTTTACAGGAATTATCTGGTAACCACAGCTGCCAGCGTTTTCCTGTAAAAACAACGTTTTTTTTTTTTTACAGTGAGCATTACGAGACAAGAAAATTAAAAGGAAAAAAATAACACACAATACTTACTAGTCAGGCAAAGTATGTGACATATTACCTATGACTGCCTATGTCAAAACAATAAGAGCAAAAAAATAGCATTTAATAATGCATTGCTGTCCTAAGGTTCCTGATCATAACAAGTTACATTATACAGTTGTCTTATAGTTTATATTTTAATATCACTAATACCAGGAGTCATGTCTCAACACTTACAGCTGTTCTGGGCTTGTGCCATTGCTGCTCTGTCTCAGTGCAAGGGGAACAACCTGCACATCAAGCTCTAAATAATGTGCCGTTTGAAACAGCACAGCAACAATGTGGTTGCAACACTGCAGTACCAGCCACACACGAGCACCGATTTGATATGAGGTTGACAGGGTCCGAATCCTGAAGAACAATCTGTACAAAAGTATGGAGATACATTTTTACAAACACTGACATTGATTTTGAGGATCAGTTTAGTTAGGTTGATGGGGCAAGTTTGGCAATGCCAACAATACAATAAATACAATAACAGAATTTGTTAATACTGTGCATAATAGAGGGATTTTTATTTTGGGGGCCTGATTGTGAATAACATGGAATAATAGGTGGCACGCAAGAATCAAGGATTTACAGTCAGTCAACTATACCCCAGCGACCTCACTATCCTTGTCTTTTAACAAGTAGACAAACAACAACAATGAACTTGGAACAAATCTGCATGCATTTACCAAGCATCTCAGGATAACAAAGGGACTTGGTCATGATCACAGATTCATCTATTCTTAGTCCAACTCTGAAAGGCTTGATAAAAACTGTCCCTGAACGGGAACAAACTGAGAACTCAAACAGAAAACCCAAACCATCCCTAACATCACACTCAGGCTGTGTGGCTTCTCACTTTTCCTCATAGACCTTTGACAGGCTGCCCTGATGCTGACAGAACCAGTCAGCCTGTCTTTATTTGATACTGGTGAATAAATTAACGTGTTAATGTGAAATAGATCCATAGATAAGTCTAGGTAGTTTATGTAAGCATTAGCATAGCTTGTTACATATTGTACAGCATTTCCATTCGGGACTGCTACATACCCTCGTAGATGCATACGTATGAGGAAGCATATAGCTTAAATCCCTTATCCATTATGGTGGCAGGTGTTTTAAATGTCAACCTGCATATGCGATGGACATCAGTTGTGCTCATCTTTGGAAGTTCCTGAAGACATCTTGAGCAAAACCACGCCATGTCAGCATAGAAAATAGAACGACCTGCTTTACAGAATACGGAAGTTTGTTGTGCATAACCCCCATTGGGGGAGAAGGGTCTTGGTAAGTGAGGTGACCCAGAACCCGATGGTCACTCTGGTTGAGCTCCAGAGATCATGAGTGGAGATGGGAGAAACTTGCAGAAGGACAACCATCACTGCAACACTCCACCAATCTGTGCTTTATGGAGTGGCCAGACGGAAGCCTCTCCTCAGTGCAAGACACATGAAAGCATTCTTGGAATTAGAAAAAAAGCACCCCCAGACTGTGAGAAACAAGATTCTCTGGTCTGATGAAACAAAGATTGAACTTGGAATTGAAATTGGCTTCAATTACAAGTGTCATGTCTGGAGAAAACCAGGCACTGCTCAACACCTACGCATCATATTGCGATTTTGGATATATATTATGCATATAATAAATTGCACATGCTCATATTGCGATTTCATTTTGATTGGGATCAATTGTGCAGCCCTATGCATGTGACCACATAGTATTATAAGTGTAAATGCTCATGTGGTCGAATGCATTCGAAATGTGGCAAAGGACCCCTTACTCACTTAACAGGTAATCATTGTACGACAGTGTGCCAAAGCACAGGAATTAAACTTTGCCCACTGGAATCCCAAGATGATGAAACAGAGAAACAATGGGTCTCTGTGGTTGGACAGCAGTAAAACTAGGTGCCTAAATTTGAGTTGAAGACTCATTCCAAAGGAAACTTGTGGACTCGTATTGTAATCGGGCTGTATTCAAGATGATTTCTAAAAAAAAAAAACATTTTGAAATATGGATACAGCCGATTGTTGTTAAGTGTCAACATAAAATACCTTAAGCTTGCTCACAGGAGGGGGAAGAACAACAATAGTAAATCTAGAATGGAAAGGGTATCCATTTTATGATGAATTGGATGAGGTTTTGAAAGACAAACAGTTTTGCCCTGTTGAGGGCTATGTTTTGGACTCCAACCTCTCAAGCATCGAACAACACCTTTTCAGACATTGTGGGTGCTGTAACTCTACAAGATCCACAAGAAGATAGTGAAGGTTCCAGAATGTAGATTTAACAGTATCACCATCAACAGACACCATCGCTTTAGTTAAGCCATTATATGTCATAGGTACTTTAAGACCCCTGCACACTTCATACCATGTCGAAGAACAAAAGGGTGTGACATAATTTAAAACTAAATCTGGCCAAAACACCAAATGGTCTTTTCGCATTTCAGTGGTTTGTAACAGCTCACTATGGTGAACTTTCAAGGAAAACTTGGTAATGGCTGCAATACTCTCTTACTGCCATTGGTCCATGTCATCGGTAAGTGTGACCTGGAGCTCCACCTTTTTGGATGAAGACAATTCATTCCAGTATGTTGTTCAGTCAGTTAAGATCAGTTAACATGAACACACTGGTGTGCAGAGTTATTAGCGAGCTGATACAAACTTACCTTCATCTGTATGATCGTTCGCGTATAGACATTTTCCAAAATCATGTAAAGTGATTTATTTTGTTTAATTAGTCAGGGTAACAGGGTAATCGGCACATATTTTGGCTGCATATAGCTTGTCATAATCAAGTAGCTAAAACAGCTTTTACTGATCGTGTGAATTCTACTCATAGAATGAAGCATGAAGTCATTGACAACAGAGGTGTTTCCAGCATTGAAGGACATCCGGACCTTAACCCAGACAATTTTATTTTCACACTAGCAACCACTTCTCTGTAGTCCAAAGCTGGTGAGAGGGTATTCTTTGAGTTTTGCTCTGGCTGGGCCTGTTTCTACAGTTCCTAAATCTTCCACTCTAGTACTATCCTCAACATCCTCTCTCCTCCCTGAATCATCTGTGATGCAAAAGAACAGATACAGCACATAACTTATTGCAAATCAGCTTCAAACAACTAATTCATCAAGTGCTACATATTTCAAATTGTAGACCAATACCATTGAAGAAAATGTATCTGGAAGAGCAGATCGTGGGATTGCCCTTAGATCTATCATGATTCTTGAATTTTCATGTACATTACCATAAAGTCATCACAAAAGAGTTATATTATAGTGAGTAAAGTGAGGTAAATTTATTTTTAATATAAATAATTTATATTTTTTGACATAAATAGTCAAAATGATGTATAAGATCCTAAGTTATGGATCACATGAATGACTTTAGTCTATGTTCATTGACACAACATGCATCGAACTGTATATAATTCTCCATGTTCATCTGTCAAAATCCTTTCATTAGGATCATTGAGATAAACAATGTTTCATTTTTAACTTTCTCTAAAGTAAAGTGACTTATTAATTGTTCCCAGTTTCCATGCCTGATTCTGGCACAGCTGCTGCTCCTCAGTCTGTAGCTCATCTTTGCTACACTCTACAAAACCATTTAATCAAATCAAAGTGTATATTTCCTACAAACTAATATCACAAAACAAGTCACACATACATTTTATGTTAATGCTTATTGGTTATCCTTAGAGAAAACAACACCTGATAAATAAGGAAAGTACGCTCCGCACGGGACTCGAACCAACATCTCCGGCGTGGGAGGCAGGTGCGCTAACAAGGAGGTTAGAGGCTACAACATGTATTGACGGTCGGTAGTGCACCTCTTCACGTTTAGCCTACTGTGGGTGAAAGCCTGTCAGATGATGATCTTCAGACTTTAAGGACAAAAACAAATGTGAATTCTTACCCACTGACTTCTTTCGGAAAAATCCCCAAAGCCTCATTTGCTTCATTTTTTGCTGTCTTTCCTGCTAACTGCTGTTAACTCGCCACTAAGTAACGTTAGTTGATGTCAACGACTGTGCAAGCTCCTCCCCTACCTGCTGCATATTCAACAGAGAGGAAGAAACGGAGTCGCCCATAGGCTACCGACAGCAAAGGAACTTATTCTATAGGCTAGATTATGTCTATTTTTACAGGCTGTATGCAGTATGTGCAAAGCCAAAACACAATGAAATAAGGCAACTTATGATTTCGGGGGTTTGCTTTTGTCCAGTTTCATATTTGTCAGTCAACTTTTCAAAATACATTCGGGGCTGACGCCCCGGCAAAACACCAAATGGTCTTTTCGCATTTCAGTGGTTTGTAACAGCTCACTATGGTGAACTTTCAAGGAAAACTTGGAAAATTGTAAAAAAAAATTTAAAATTTTAACTGCCGCCGCCTCTGATTGACAACACATTTTAATGCCATATTATTTCATGTTTTACATGAATACTTGAGCGTCCTGATACTCAAATGCGATGAAGTAAATACAACCATGCAACTTCTCTCTCGTTAAATGTTCACCCACCCATAAACATCCGATTGTGGAACCTGCCACCTTAACCTAACGTTTTCTGAATGTCTTTACATTTTTAATTTACAAGCTTTCAAATCAGGGCTGCCAGTGTAAATTTAAATTTACAAGTAAAAATATTTATTGTACAAGTTCTAAAGTTAAAATCTACAAGCTGTCCAGTTTTGCATATACAACCTTGTGAACATTTTGTATTAAACATGCATGAAATGTAAAATAGTGACAACAGATAACAACAATAAAAAATGATATCATATACATTTTTAGATTAAAATGTAAAAAAATTAGATTAAAATTATTAAAGCAAAATATGAAATAAAATATACACTCATCAGGGTCAGAAAATAACTTTTCCCTTAAGGGGTGACACTTGCCCCCTGGATTTGATTTTCAGGGGGAATCTTTTTCCAACCAAAGACAAAACAAAAGGTGGCATTTTAAGTCAAATAATTACATTTAATCAAATGATTAACATCAGGGGCATAGCAATCATTTCAAAAGTGAGGGGGACAGAAAGATTAGCTCAAGACAAACATAAATATACAAGGTATGTTTTTAAGGCTCTCAATCGATAATTTTTTATTGAATTAATTACATGATTGACCAGTGAATTTTAACTTTTGTACTTACACATTTAGATATTTGCTGTATGAAAGACACATTTACCCTGTGAAAAAGTGTGGGGATGAACTTTGGTTTTATTGAAAGTGAGGGGGACATGTCCATGATTCACATACATTCTCAATATAAATAACTAGATTGAGAATTGATTACCCATGAAATTCAATCAATATCAGCTTATACTTTATGTAATAATGTGTACAATTAGACCTAAATAGAGAAATGAATTGTGGGGGAAATTTTTGCTTCTATATTTTGAATTTAGGGGGCATTTTTGTCACTTTCACCGTCTTCAGCAGACACCTCCATCTCCCCTTTAGCCATTCCTAAGCACATTCAACAGTAATGTGTGCATGGCTCAGTTGGTAGTTGAAGTGCCTCTCTTCTCTGGTTAGATGTCAATTGTCTGGAAATCGCTTCATCTACCAGCTCAGAAAGCATATGCATGGTCGCCTAGAAGCAAAATAGGGACCTGTACACCTTAAATTTACCATGTGACCTACACAGAGAAACAGAAAGACACAAATTAGGTATTGAACCGTGACCCTCACCAATATTAGAGCAAGTAAAAGTGAATAAGAACATAATCTGTTAAACTCTAGGTCCTACAGATGTCTTACCAATGGGAAAAAGAACATAATTTTCTGTCAGCTGCAATAAGGTGGAGTTTCGTAGCACTCTTGCATCATGCACATTGTAAGCCCAACCCACATTGATATCGGTAAACCTATTGGTGACAAACAAGTCAACAAACGGACTTGCTACCTTACTGGGATATACAAATAGCCTAGCTGTTCATTCATATTTATGTATATGTGTTATGGTGTAACATTACTCACCAGTAGTGTTTATTTACATCTGCTATAATATGATGAAGTAACTTTCTTTACAATTAAAATAGTCCTTTGCATCATCACAGGAAGTGACCGGGATATGGGAACCATTAATAGCTCCGGCACATTGAGGGAATCCCCATCTCTTCTAAAAGCCATCCAAGATTGCATGCAGTTTTTGTCCCTTTAGACAGCATCACAGCAGCAGATTTCTTTCCAGTGATTTTCAGGTGCGAGCTTAATCAACATAATCAATGGGCAGTAGGTGAGAGATGGATCATGCATTAGCATCTGCCCACGGGAGGTCGTTAATCACTTGACCGTCAGGACTCCCTGGTGAGTTAATGGTTCCAGCACCAGGAAAAGGACATCAAGAATGACAGAAACAAATCTTTCTATTGTCGGAGCGGGCTCTTGAGTTCTCTTCAAGTGACCAATGAGCTTCTTTTGATTTGAATGTCTCTAATCTATAACTGCATGGTTTCTTGCATGAACATCAAATGTGCGACACTGCACGTGGAAATGTGCCAGCCACAGGTCATCAGTTAATTTACCAAGCACGTTTTCCCAACAATCCTGATATATAACATTCATCAACAGCATTCTGCGTGTTCTTGCAGCTATCAAAGCATGCAAGCTGAGCGTAGGGATCAGAATTTCACAGGAGCGAGGAGCGCATTTCACAAGATTGTGCTAAGCCGCTTTGTCCACTATCCAGGCACTGATTTTCCATTCCTCCCAGAATGCATTACATTTCTTGTGCTTCCACATGAATATGTATGCGTTTCTATACTGAAAATCTCAATTAGTTGCCAGCTATATTAAATCCAAGCAATTAAACAGAATGGATTATCAGAGATCAGAACTTTCCCGTCTATCTATGCTGCACAGCTCCTGGTCCAAGTTCTAGTCATTTCAAGACTGGACTACTGCAGTGCTTCTGGCTGGCCTTCAGGACAGCCTTTGGAACAGCACCCACTTACTTAAATTCACTCCTCCAGGTCCATGTCCCAACTCACTCTCTGCGATCAATGAACGAGCAGCGCCTGATGGTCCCATCACATAGAGGCACAAAGTCTATTTCACGATCACAGTCGAACACAGCATGCGAGGTGTGCTACTTGGGTGTATAATAATACCCACTGGTGTTCTTTGGATAAGGGGTATTCTATTCAGATGCTCTAGTAGTCCAAGGCAATCAGGACTCACAATCATTTACTTTCTCTCTTCCTCTATGGTGGAATAAGCTTCCAACCTCCACACGATCTGCTGAAACCATCACAACATTCAAGAACCAGCTGAAAACACATCTGTTCCGAGAGCACTTAACCAGTCCACACTAAATGCACTTTCTTAATATTTAACAATATTTATATTAAAAAATCTTGCATGTCTATTCCTTCTACACTAGCTTCTATACTACTCCAGCAACTTTAAGAACCTGACAGATATTGTTGACTGTTGTACAACAAATTTCTTGCTATGTTCCTAATTTGTAAGTCGCTTTGGATAAAAGTGACAGCTAACTGACTAAATGGAAATGAAAGATTAGGTCATATGCCTAAATAACTTCACTTTATATGCGATATGCTAAAGGCTAATCCTGTCATTCTAATGACATCAAATATCGTAGATACCTCTTTTTATGCATATTAGGATTTTTTGTTCCTAACATTTAAGGTTCTTTTTTGTTCTAATAAATGATTTTATAACTTTCAAACAGATCTAGTGAACTGACTGATGTTGTTACATTAAATATGTGTTGACCCTGAAATGAACTTTGTTCACAATGATAATTTTGGGCAACGCTTTTTTAAATGAGTCTTTAGACTACTTAATTGGGTGAAACTTTTCCCACATGAAGTGCATGTGTATGGCTTTTCTCCACTGTGCACTCTCTCGTGTGATTTCAGGTGTCCTGAGTTAGCAAAACTCTTTCCACAAAAAGAACACACGTGCGGCTTCTTATTTGTGTGAGTTGTCAGGTGTACCTTTAGTTGTGATGCCACCATAAATTTCTTTCCACACTGATCACAGTTAAATGGCTTTAATCCAGAATGATATTGCAGATGAACTGTGAGATGGGCGGCTTGTTTGAAACTCTTTCCACATTGAGAGCAGGTGAAGGGCTTCTCTCCAGTGTGGATTCTCATGTGGCGCTTAAGATCTCCTTTCTCTCGGAAACTCCTTTCACACTGATGGCAGGCGAAGGGCTTTTCTCCAGTGTGGATTTTCTTGTGAACATCAAGCTGTCCTTTCTTCGTGAAACTTTTTCCACACTGAAGGCACGTAAAAGGCTTCTCTCCTGTGTGAATTCTCATGTGACACTTAAGGTCTCTTTTAACTGCAAAACCTTTTCCACATTGAAAGCATGAGAAAGGTTTCTCTCCAGTGTGAATTTTTAAGTGATTGCCAAGGTTTCCTTTTAGTAGGAAACTCTTTCCACACTGCTGACATGTGAAGGGTATTTCTCCAGTGTGAAGCTTTAAGTGAGCATTAAGGTTTCTTTTTTGTGTAAAACTTTTTCCACAGTGAGAGCAGGTGAAATAATTTGTGGCTTTTGCTTTTAGAGTTATTTTCTGTGAGAATTTATTTTCAGTCTTTGAGCCAGTAGAAGATTCTTCACCAGTCATGAAATTATCAAATGTCTGATACTGATGGTGTTTCTCCTCCATGTCATTCAGTTCTTGACTTTCTTCTTTTACTTCTATCAAGCCTAAAATGAACATAATAAATTGAGACAAATAAAGGTAAAACCTATTTATTGCCAGAAAGCAACAAAGGCCAAGTATCTATTTGAAGTCATCTTTGAATCGATGAAGGTAAGTTCTGTAACGGTCATGTAGATTTTGGTATCATTTACTTGTTTAACAATAATGTAACTGCTTCTAGTGTAGTCACAATACCAACATTTCAGCAGTCGATATCGAAACCAGTTAAATTTCATGCTTTTTGATATCAATTTCGATATTGCAGCAAACGTGCTAATATGGTTATTAGTTATTGAACACACTCCTAGCCTATTTAAAGTTACATTTAAATGTAAATAATAAATTAAAAGATATGAAAGTTGCTTAATTAGGCATGTATTTCTTAATTATTTTTAGGCAGGGCTCTACTGAAATATGTTTAATTTCCAAATAAATGTTTGCTTTTAAATAAATTTTCCTGAATTAAAATGTTTTAAGTTTAATTTAATCATCAAAATTAACTAATAATCAAATCGATTCTTAAAACATTACAAAATTTACTTTAAAAACAATAAAAAAATAGAACAATTACTTTTCAACATACCCTTGCATTTTAATATTTTTTATTCAGTACCAATGCACTCTTGCTTGTGATATACTGTATTGTTTAATTATTATTAATATTATTATTATTATTATTATCATAATCATCAATCATAATTATTAACATTACTACAGTGAATATTAAATTTTATACACCGTTGTAATATATTTCTGTTGCAATTTCTTTTCTTTCAGGTACCTAGCTTTTATTTTGAATCGTACTTCAGTTCTTCTGACGGATAAACAGTTTGCTCCATTCTGATGGTTGATGTGAACATTAACTTAAGCAACTGACACGTTTCTGCATGATTTTATGCACTGCACTGCTGCCACTCGATTGGCTGATTAGATAATCACATGGATGATTGTTGGTGCCAGATGGGCTGGTTTGAGTATTTCTGTATCTGCTGATCTCCTGGGATTTTCACACACAACAGTCTCTAGAATTGACTCAGAATGGTGCCAAAAACAAAAAAAAAACATCCAGATCTGTGGATGGAAACTCCTTGTTGATGAGGTCAACAGAGAATGGCCAGAATGGTTCAAACTGACAAAGTCTACGGTAACTCCGATAACCGCTGTTTACAATTGTGGCGAGAAAAATAGATTCTCAGAATGCTATTCTGAGAAGTGGGTTGGCACTGTTTTTCAGCATACACAATATTAGGCAGGTGGTTTTAATGCTGTGGCTGATCGGTGTATTATAATCTACATATAATAAGCGCTTCACAGTGGATTAGTGCTCTGCTCTGTCATCTCATACAATACAAATTATTCTCAATGTCTGTGGAATTTCTAATGTATGAGCAGTATGCTTCATACATTTATTTAAAGCACACTGCTTCAATGCAGATTAAGAGTGCAGCCTTTTGAGGTTTAATAATAACATTAGGATATATAACTATTTTAATTTGATTAATTGTCAGTTTCAGTATAAAAGGAGTAACAGAGCACACACTCAAATAAGCGTGTGAGTATTTGAAAGCAATCGTGTGTAAATCAGACAGTGTGCTGGTATCGAATTAAGTTGGTTCTTGGTACTACCGTTACTTTAAATACACTGGTATTATTACATCTTTTAGTACAGACTTGGTACTGAAGTACCGGTACTATTGACAACACTAGCTGCTACTATGATTTTCTAACAACAGCTGCCAAATCTAGTGAACAGTCCGAAGCTTTGTGTTCGTCAGTGTTCCTCAATGTTCCTCAAAACAGTCACCGTGAAGAATCAAGAATGGTCACCAACCTATTTGTTTTTCAGTATCTTCATGTTCCATTCTACGTGGCTCTGGATCACTAATGTCTTCACTCTCCTCTTTAAACTCCTCTTTAACAAACTTCATTTTTTGCAATAGTACGCCAGTAGACTTCAGTGGTTACACTTGGAGTTGTTCCTCTTTATAAACCACTTTTTTCTTTTTTCACTTGTTGGATGGTGGAAATAATCACAGCATTTATTGGTGAATTGCTGTGAGAGTGTCTTCACTGCAGGGGTGAATCATGATTGCTGTGTGGTTTGGAGGAGCAGATCTGTCAAACAAAAGGGGCAATTAAAAAAAAAATTACAATAACACAGAGAAAATACCATTACTAGGGCCATATGATTTTTGCAACGTGGAAAACACAGTCATAAAAACACAATTAAATATAAAACCCGTAATGTCACAGAATTTTATGGGGGCCCATATTTGACACGCAATAATCAATTTATAAATAAATAAATCCACTGAGAAATCAATAAATCAATTGAGCAATCAATTATATACATGTGGATAAATAGATGAAAATAATATATTTTATCATCAAAAAATTACCAATTAATACAAACGTAAACAAAAACAAAAAAATCATTTTACATTTATAATATAGAATTTGTGATGAAACTAATTATTATTATTAATATGTGATAATGTAGTGATTAATAATTACATTTTGTATTTGCCTATTGCTATTTCTTTTGTATATTGCCCTTTTATCGATTTACCGCTGAGACGGGAGGCGCCAGCGCCTAATCTGCGGTCATCACTCATTGCCCAGATTTTACAAAAGCGGTCTGTAATGGTATTCAATGGAAAGGAGGAGGCGAGAACCGGCTTGACGATATAAATCATATTTTAATAGTAAACTTAAAAGACAATATAAACGCAAATGACGGACATATCCGCTAACGATCTCTCTCTCCTGCACGATACTCTGCAGTCGACCTTTAAACCTCAGAGGCTTGATTAGCCTAATACGGGACCGGGTGTGTAGGATCACGACCCGGCCCCGCCCTCCGCCCTGCCACACGGTCATTGGTCAATGCTCGTTGATTGCACTGTTTCATGCCATTTTCACATTATTAAAGTTTAAGTCATCGAAGATATCTGGCTTGTCTCGGCTTCAAGGAGAAACAGAGCGCCTGCACTTCTACTATGTGCCGCCTTATGTCGCAGACTTCGGGAGACAGGTAGCGAGTGTGGAGGGTGAAAAGACAAAAATGAAGTGTATTTGATGGTGCTATGTGCTATCCACACTCCAGAGTGCTTGGGGTGTACACAGCTCTGTTGTTTTATCATACTGCCGGGTTCATGGGTCTTCTATCTGTGTCAGACATAGTCTTTTACTATTTAAGTTTGGTTGGCTTGGTTGGCAAAGATGTATTCTTCTACTTCTATTGCACTGATTTTTGAGTCTTATTCTAAAATATTCAATATAAACATTAGTCCAAACCCTCTAATAGCCATTTTTGCTGTAGTTGGCAAAAAGACCACTCTTTCAAGAATAGATAGTGATTGTATTGACTTTACCTCTCTTCTAGCGACACGACTGATTCTGTTAAATTGGCAACAAAAGCTTCTTTTAAACAGCGTGTTACAAATGTGTTACAGTACCTGAGTCTGGAAAGAATAAGACTGAATCTGAGGAGTTCCAGCTCTGAGTTTATGGTAATGTGGTGGCATTTCTTAAGATATATTTGAAATCAGCTGTATTTGATGTAGGTTGAGTTGGTGCTGATAACTGATTCTGTATATTATTTACCTGTAGGTTTCTCTTCCGTGGAACTCAAAAGGAGATGTTAGGGAGAATGTTAGTTTCAGTCTCAATCCACTTTTATTTTATGGAGGAAAAAAAGATGCAGTGACAGTGAATAGTGACCAGGGCTGGACTGGGAAGCAAAATCTGCCCGGGATTTTACATGGCAATTACTGGATACATATTGTTTTGTTTTCTGTCCTAAGAATGCAATTAACACATTTAGACAGGAAAGTATGTGTGTGTATATATATATATATATATATATATATATATATATATATATATATACATATATACACACACACATGATTTAATTTTCAGCACTTTCAAAATCTGTGATATTTGATTAATCGTGATTAAATATTTTAATCGAATGACAGCACTAAGAAATACTGAGGTAAATGGCATAAATGCTGATTCAGCACTCATGGACACCAACCTCTTTATTCCTCAGTATCTTCCTTTTTTTAATGTACCTAGATCTGGAATACTGATGTCTTCCTTCTCCTCTTTAATAAACTCTGAATGTGCGGTCACAAACTCTGAATGAGTTATTCCCACTTGATTGAAGCCAAAGGTCACTTCAAGGATGATGGGAATATTTCCAGCATGGAATGAGATCTGCCAAAATAAAAATAAAAGGATACATCAGAGGTCCCCAAGTATAAGATGACCTTATAATAAACTTGTTTTTAAAGCTATAATTATTTTAATCCACAAATTACATTACTATCATTGATGAAATGTACACTGATGAACCAAAACATTATGACATGCATAAAATGCTGTAGGTACTCCGTGTGCCACTAAAACAGCGTTGATCCACCGAGGCATGAACTCTTCCAGTGGTATCTGACACAAAGATATTAGCAGCCGATCCTTCAAGTTCTGTAAGTTGCGAGGTGGAGCTCCAGGGTTTTGGACTTGTTGGTCGAGCCATTTGGATTGAGGCCAAGTCAACACCTTGAACTCTTTATCATGTTCCTCAAACCATTCCTGAACACTGTGTGCAGTCTGGCAGGGCGCATTGTCCTGCCATCAGTATATACCATTGCCATGAATGGGTGTACCTGGACTGCAACCATGTTTAGGTAGGTGGCATGAGTCAAATTGATGTCCACATGAATGGCTGGACCCAGGGTTTCCCAGCAGAACATTGCCCAGAGCATCTCACTCCATCCACCGGCTTGTCGTCTTCCTAAAGTGCATCTTGGTGTCATCAGTTCCACAGGTAAACAGTGGAGATGTGCATGGCCGTCCACATGATGTAAAAGAAAACAGTACTCATCGGACCAGGTGACCTTCTTCCACTGCTGCAAGGTCCAGTTCTGATGCTTGCATGCCCATTGTAAGTGCTTTCGGTGGTGGACAGCTACACAGCCCCATACGCAACAGGGTACAATGTACTTTGTGTTGTAACACATTCCTCCCATTATTAACATTTTCTGTGACTTGTGCAACAGTAAACCTTCTGTCGGTTCGGTCCAGACGGGATTGTCTTTGTTGCCCTCATGCACTGATAAGCCTTATGTGCCTGTAGTATTATACATGCAGAAGAATTGCAGCAACATGATTTGAATCTGGGAAGAACCCAACATTTTAACCTTGGAATTCTTCGATGCCATAAATTAAAAGCCAGGCATCAACATTGGTCAGAAAGGCCCCTCAGCATGACCTTCTGAGCTTCCACACAGAGTTAAAGAAGACTTTTCTTTGAAAGGTTTCCAAAAGACCAGCAGATTTGCACGACTCTAATACTAAAACATTTAATCTTAATCAGGAACATTTTACACAGTCACAGTACTTTACCGATTTAACCTTCTAAAATGCACAGAATGCATTTAAATCCACGATTTATACAATACCTAATCTTGCTAGGTAATTCTGAAAGTTGCTTTGAAATGTTTTAACTTGTATAACTGACAAATTAATGATTATAGCCTGATATACCTCTTTAAAATATGTGTAATGTTTTATCCATGTTGTATAACCAACAAATTAACCAGTATGATTGTAACCAGGGATTTTCACGTTTTGTTACCTACACGTAAAATATCCATGAAAGAATGTTATATTTGGTATGCAAACGCTCGCTTGGTTACATAGAGGAAGGTGATGATAACGAATATCATGTCTCTTGTACCATTCTCAAGATATAAAAATTCACTATTTTTGAGCGGGAGATTTGTAAGAATTCAAAACAAAGGACCATAAAATCAACTGTCGGAAATGACACCCCAGTTGACCACGTGACTCTGAAAAGTCACTTCTGATTGGCGCAGGACACCTTTGGGGATGTGGCCAATTTCAGTTCAAATGTTTCCAAACAGGATGAACATGCTCTCTTCTCTTGTCTCTTCTTCTGACCACTGCACTCTCTGCTCTGATTCTTCCCTCGTGGTCTTCTCTGGATCTCTTTGGAACCAGATCCATGCCATGTGAGGTCCAAGGAAGCTCGGGACTCGAAGTCGCGAGGAAGCTTCTCACTCTCTATGGTTCACGCACCAAACGGGAGTCGCGGATCCTCTATGAAAAGACCTTGCTTCAAAGCCAACCACATCATTCATACAGACAATAACTATCCGATCTTACAGAGGTCCAAATCATCGACGAAAGTACATCTCCAGTATTGTGCTAAAAGTGCTGGTGTAAATACTTTGGGTAATTATATAGCAAATCGATGTAGACTCAAATAAGGATAAATGGTTTTTAAGGCATTGTCAACAGACTCCATAAAGTTCATTTTCACTGTACTGATCATTTACTTCACATTATGTCACTCTTCTCACCAACCTGTCTCATGTATATACGTGTTAGATTAGATTTATGTTTAGAATTGCAATAAAGTTTGTCTGTATTCAAAGATGATTTGACTGTGTTATATTTTGATAAATAATCTCACCCGTTTCTAAAAGAGTTTGCTTCAAAGCTGTACCTAAATACGCGTGACATTATTTTCAATAAGCCATGAGAAAAATATTACTCCAATAAGAGAATTAATCATAAGTCCCTTATTAAAGTGAATTCCTTTCAGTAGAAATTGTGAGCGGATACAACGAGACATTGTATTATGATTTTAATGGTGGAGAATTTTATTCAGACAAAAGATCTAGTTACTTAGAACGTGACAAGTTCATAGCTCACATATTGCAAGACCCTAAATTCCCTTACATATAATGGTGTGAGAATGAGGGCACTTCAATGGTTCCCTTCTAAATTTAATACCAAATACCCTACATGCCAAATACCCTACATGCCCAACACCCTGTTGCCCGGTTGTAATTTGTCCCTGATCGGACCATTATCGGTAGGCACTCACCACTGCTGACCGGATGCTCTAATCCAGTTGTCTGGCCATAGCAATATGGCCCTTGTCAAAGACGCTCAGGTCTTTACTCCTGCTCATTTCTCCTGCATTCAACATGTTGACTACATTTTCATTTATGCATTTGGCAGATGCTTTTATCCAAAGCGACTTACAGTGCACTTATTACAGGGACAATCTGGAGTTAAGTGTCTTGCTCAAGGACACAATGGTGGTGGCTGTGGGAATCGAACCAGCGACTTTCTGATTACCAGTTTACCAGTTATATGCACTACACCACCACCACCCACTACGGGAACTGATTGTTCATTTACCATCTAATCTACCCAGACCTTGACATGTGGCCTTGTTAGGAGACAATCAACATTATTCGCTTCCCCTGTGAGTGGTCATAATGTTTTGGCTTATCAGTATATAATAATTTCAGAAATGAAGGCATCTTCTACATATACACAAAGCCATACACTCGGTTCAATGTTTATTCATCCATAACGGGACCTTAATGCGGAATCAATGTATTGTATTGATATCTGTTTTCCCTGACTAGAATCCAAATAAAAATTATCCTGATATTTTTTGTCTAACAATTATTTGATCAAATAATACAAAATAAGCACAGGTTTTATTTTATCTCACATTTTTCATAAACATATAAATAAAGGTTTTTAACAGACAACAATGACATTAATACAGTACTTCATTAAATGTAGAAGTGAAGATCAGTGGTTTGAACACATCATCTGGAAAAGATCTTTGAACATATATAATAAAATTAATTTTCCCTTTCTGCTTCAGCTCCTGCTGGACTGTTATTGTTATTGCATATTGATGACTTTTGTATGACAAAATACTTTTAAAGCATGTTGCCCTTCTGGATAAACAGTTCTGCTGAATGCCTAAATATAAAAGAAGTATAATCTTTTTTTTTTTAAATAGTTAAATTTTAATTTAATCTTCCATGAGTTAAGCTTGTTTTAATGATTAATTCACCTAAACAATAGATCAATCTAAATGATTTCCAAGTAATATTACCATGTTGTTTATGTGTAAAATTGTTGTATTGTTTGATATATTTTAGTTAAAGCGCTGAAAAACACAAACCTTTAAATCAACTGAATCACAACAGACGGCAGAGCTGCGGCGGAGTCCTTATGACGTCACAATAACAGCAACTTCTTCTTCTTCTTCTTAACGGCGTTTCGCAAAATAATAACGGTATTTTCCGCCACCTTCTGTTTGCATGGACAAGAGACTGGCCCTGGTTGCATTCTATCCCGAAGGGCTCATCCCTGTGCCCTAATCCCTTCAAATGGTTTACCCTTCAGAGTGAGAGCTTCGAAGTGTGGTAGAGTGTAGGGCTCAAAAATATCAGTCATTCGGAACGCAACTTCAGCGTCATCTATACAAACCAAGGGAGACGCTGACCTCACACAAAGTATGACGCTAATAACCATCACCTGCACCTAATCTGAAATATTTACACATGATTTTGCCTCGCTAAATGCTTTTAGAGTGCAAACTGAAAATAAACAATTTAACTGAATGAATTTATGATAAAATGTAAGCTTATGTTTAAAAAGTTGAGTTTGATCGATTTAGTCTATAAACAAATGTGTAGTGCATGTATTAAATAAAGAGACAGCCAAAGCAGTGGTGTCTGAGGGATCTTCTACCAAAATATTACAATATTTTATAGAGTTTATCAATCAAGTGAAGTTGAATATGAATGTTTGAATATTTTTACATTCAAATTATATATTTTTTATTTTTCTTTACATTCAGATACCCAAGTATGGGGAATAGAAGCCCTTGTGACTGTGGAATGATACTGTTCGGGGGTTCAGGGGTATCGGCTGTGAGAAAATTAAAAAGTCTGAATGGACCATATTTCTGTTTTCATAAAAGTGAGAAAGACTAGGCTACCAATTATTAATTTTAATTGTCTTTCTCTGTCTTCCATGCCAGAGATTATGACATTATGACATATCATTTTCACAAAATTAAAACAAGACCATTTTACGCCATCCTTGGCTGCTGGACTACTGTGTGAACTGCTATTTCCATAAATTACTAAACATCTATGACTAAATAGAAATCAGAAGAAAAAAAACATATATTTTAAAGAATTTTTTTCACAAAGTTAAAGTTTTGTGTTAAATTGAGTAAATATAGTGTGTGACAAGTCTATTGCGTGAAGGAGGAAGTGGGAGCTGGGCAAACAATAAAAGTAAATCTTTATTTTTAATACTCTTAAGTATCCTCACACACTGTTTGCGTTTCAGCATAACGGAACTGAATGCACACATCAAAAACGGCTGCATGAGTCTCTCTCTCCCCTCCAGTTGTTTGGACTGTTTATCTCCCACCACCTCTCACTGTAACACAAAACAGCTGTTAGAGGTGATTTCCCACAGGTGTCAATCCTTACTGTTCTTCCTCTCCCAGCCTCTCTTTCAACAGACATCACCCGGCCACACACATATCACTACATAGTGCTGAGTTAAATTTTTTTGTATTTTTATACTTGCGTTAATATATAATTTGTGTGAAATATCGCCATTGAAACCCTGCTTTCTGGATATCCGCATCGGCCATTAAAAACCCATATTGGTTGACCGCTAGTCAATCGTAGAAGTTATGCGAGACTAGTGAGCAGGAGAGTGAGGTTTGACATTTTTATTAGGGAAGGAAGCACCGAAAATAACAGGCTTATGATCGGAGAAGAATAATCCAGTATAACTGACAGAAAAAACATAAGATAAAGCAAAGTCTAATGTATATCCATGTTCATGTGTAGGACCCCTCACAGTTGAACAAGATAAAAAGTATTTGGCCAGAAGATTTAATGGACAACAAACATGAATACTCAAATCTCATATCTCATAAGTCATATTTTGGCAAGATTGCCCACAAAAAGTCAGAAAACTCTTAAATATAATCATTATTGAATTTAAGTGAGCGATAATACACAACACAGGATCAGTCAGATAAAGATTTAACAGATATACTTCCTTGCGTTCCACGTCTTCTCTGATGTTTTCTCCAGTGAAGAGCACAAGCAGGTGTAAACATGATGGTATAGTTAACAGAACGGGAGGAATGTAGGTGCACAATCCTCTTAGTTCTTGTTTAAACAGCTTATCAACAGTATTAATGATGTTAATGAGTGTCAGACGATTGTAAACCAACAGAGCAGAGATATCTTGGAAAAAAGGAGACATAAACAGGATAAAAGCAAACAGACCAGGTAACAAACGGCCAGCCACACACTGGTGCCATCTTACCACAGGTTTTCTAGAGGACATCTGCCCAGCCGTGGACTGGGCTTCCCCTTGCACTTTTGCCGGATTTTCACTTCTTAGCATGTTTTGAGGCACAAAACAAGGAATCTGCAAGGACAACCAACCCTCCATCCAACGACCTGGTCCTCTGTCCATCCACAATTGAGGTAAACAACAAACCCCGAAGAGTTAACCCACATAGATCTGCTAGAGCAGATAATAGGCTATACTTGGTCAGGTGCCCAGGGGATGTGCTGATCTGCTGGCAGGCACTCTCATTGACATCTTTAGACATCTCACTGCACTCAGCAACGGGACCTAAAAGTCAGGATCATCCTTGTGCAAAAAAACTCATCTGTTTCCTGTTTAAATGATTACTGGCCCATATCGCTCATGCCCATAATCACAAAGTGCAGCAAGGAATAAAGGCAAATTGTGCTGGGAGGTTTACAACATTATGTTTTTTCTGGACTTGCCAGTGCTACACAAGGGAAACGGGAGAGATTCAAAGAGTGTAAGAAGTTACTTCATGCACAGGATGTGAGCTGGATGCAAGATGAGAATTGATGCCAAGTATGGACTTAAGACTTTCACATGCACACGACAAGCTATGACCTTAATTAAATCAATCAAAGAGATTTTAACTTGGTATTGGAGGATGGGGAGCAGGAAAGAATATAAAACATATTTTGGGTTGGGTGTGCCATATTCAGTTTAAGATTTTGCATAGTTTCTACTGGACTCCCTCTAGATAGTATAGGCTTGGTTTAAAAGACACACCTACCTGCTGGTGATGTCAGTTGGAGGTTTGCGACATAGCCCAAGCTCTGTGGTTCCGTGCCAAGATTCAAGAATTCTGGGTAAGAGTCCAGAATTTTATCTGAGGCTCCAGATACTCAAATTTCATTCTGCCATAGACTATGTATATTGGGGGATGGAGCGATTATTAAAGCAGAGAACAAATATACAAAAAGCTGGGTCCAAACGAGTGTAATGATTGGCAGACAGATAATTCAACAGGATGGAAGTCAAAAAGTGCTCCCTCATTTCAATAATGGTTCACCGAATTGGGCAGGGTGGTGGCATTTGAAAAGATGTCAAATATACAGCTTGGCAGATTGGTCGCATATGGTAAGAAATGGTACAATTACTTCATCTTTCTGAAGGGCTCTTGGTGTAGAGAGAAACATGATTGTGGTTGAAATTGTGAATTGTATCCTTTGGTGAATTTTTTTTTTCGTTTTTCCTATTCTCTCTTTATTTGATGATTTGTGTATTTTTTGTACGTGTGTGGCTCGGGCCTTGACCACTCTGTTGGGGGTCAGTGACTGGAAGGGGATGGGGAGTTAATGGGGGTTGAAGGGAGATAATGTTTTATTCTGCATTTATATATTGTGCTTTGATTTGTATAATGCTTAGAATCAATAAAAAATTGTAATCTGAATAAGACAACAACCTATTTTTAAATGTTGAGAAAACAAAAGAAATGCTTGTTGACTTCAGAAAGACCTCTGCTGTCTATATTCTAAACATCAACTGCTCTGCTGTGGAGAAGGTCTGCAGTGTTAAGCTCTTGTGTGTGCACATTACAGATGATCTCACCAGGACAACTGACACCACCATCACCAAAAAGGCCAAAACCAACTTCACTTCTTACGCAGGATGAAAAAAGCTACCCTCCCTTCTCCCATTCACACCACCTTCTACTGCAACTATAAAGAGATTTCTCTGCAGTTACACCACCATTTGATTTGGAAACTGAATGATCTCTGTCCCTAGATAAGATAGTGAAGACAGCCAAGATAATTGGAGTTTCTCTCCCATCCATTAACAAACTCTTCAAAAGAAAGGGTTCCTGCCGTGCAATTCGTTTTTATGTTGATTAAACCACCCATTGCTTACTCGTGGTTCACTCAATGCTGAGTTTGAAATATTTACACGCATTGACGGTAAACTCAGAAAGGCAATCTTACCAGAGCACCAAATCAATGAGTCAACATGGAAAAAGACATGAATCGAAAAGGGCACTTACCATTTTTGGTTAACACTTTAGAATACTGTATCTTAATGGAGAACTAATAGGTCATTCTTCATTAACACTTAAGACACTACTATTAACTACTAAGGAAGATGGGATAACTAATCAGTATGTAATAGCATTTTATAGTTGTGTTAAGTAACAATTAGCTAATCAATAACTATTGAATTCATTCATACCTCCTGATGAACTACTTTTAATGATCTACTAATTCAGCTTCAGGAGAAATAACTATTGAGTAACTACTAATGAACAGTCGATTAATTATAATTACAATAATAGCATAACAATTAGCCATTACAATATTCAGGTTGTGGCCCTTTTGTCTTCCTTCTAATGTTATTATTACTATGGAAATGCAATATGCATTTCGTGGAATTACTACACTCCCAAAATGAGTCATTACAGCGAATTTAGTAGTTTGGGCCTGTATGGTCAATTGCTTTGAGTGTGGTCTGTAACCAGAAATCAACAACGGAATGGAACTCCATCTCCACTATAAGTGACTAGCCAACTTACCTCAGGTAGGTTTATGATTTATATACAGAATAGTGTGTGTGTGTGTGTGTGTGTCTCTTGTTTTCCTCTGCACATATCACATTACATTTGGGTAAATTATTCCTGTATTTAAGGCAATGACTGAGGGGAAGGGAACATACTGGGAACCCCTGAGTATTTAATAAATAATTACCACATAATTATGAAGGAATTACTTACAACCTGGAACAATATTCTAAAGTGAAAATACAGGGAACCCCATTAATGAATGATTGTTTAAAAAAATAAAAAAAAATCTTTAACAAGCATGGTACATAGTAACTGATTTGTTATACTGATTTAGCATTTTAGTAAAGTTTGACACAAGTGTCTGTTTCACTTTTTTTATTAGTTTCATATCCTCAATCAACTTTACTGAACATTGTAATGTTTGAATTACAATATATGATGTAATGCCGTAAATGCAGTAATACTTTCTAATGTCCTTCATCAAACGCCTCAGAGGACCATATCTGTGCTCCATCCCCAACCCCATCCAATAAGACCACTCAATACAAGCCAAGTGTTCCTTCAAGAGCTTCTCGGTCTTGTTGCCTCTTAATCTCCAGATCTGACTTTTGTATGTAGAGCACGGTCTTTCAATATGTTGTGTGTGCCCTCCATGGTGTCTTAAAGTACCGGGGAAAAGTCTTAGAAAAAATGTTGTCTAGAGAGTACGTTATCAAAAACTGCCATAATATGTTTTCGCTTCTCAATTAACATCATAGAAAGCTAAATGAATATTCGCTGTAACCAACTTTGGTCATGTAATCCCAGACTCAATAATGATGAGATCAGGACCTAATTGGGGTCGTACCATATGTGGCAGTGAACTCTATGTGATTGATATTGTCACAACAGATGATAGTCTTATTGAGTTACTAATCATGCACCTTTTTCCTCTCCCAGTGTTTCTACCAGAGCATGCAATACAAAGATACAAAAAGGTCCTGCAGTGTACTTGGAATAGGGGATCACCAAAATGCTGGCGTACCACAAGTGTGGGGTGGACCGCAAAACAATTGTAACTATTGCAGCAATAGCTGAGCTAGAGGCTTGTGACGTTGAAGCCTACAAGACCTTGCGTGAAACATTCCTTATTAAACTTGATTTAATAAATGTATGACAGTGTTCACCTTCTGTTTGTTTTCTAGTGTGGAAATAAAATTAAAAAAATTATTGAAAGCATGTTATCTACACTTATTGCAAATAATTCCAATGTTCTTATAATTTGTCATCTTGTAATGTGGAATTACAGTTCTGTACCAGATAATCATTCCTTAATGGGGTTCTCTGTATTTTCACTTTAGAATACTGTTCCAGGTTGTAAGTAATTCCTTCATAATTATGTGGTAATTCTTTATTAATTACTCAGGGGTTCCCTGTATGTTCCCTTCCCCTCAGTCATTGCCTTGCATACAGGAATAATTTACCCAAATGTAATGTGATATGTGCAGAGGAAAACAAGAGACACACACTATACTGTATATAATCATAAACCTAGCTGAGGTAAGTTGGCAAGTCACTTATAGTGGGGATGGGGTTCCATTCCGTTGTTGATTTCTGGTTACAGACCACACTCACAAAGCAATTGACCATACAGGCCAAAACTACTAAATTCGCTGTAATGACTCATTTTGGGAGTGTAGTAATTCCACGAAATACGTATTGCATTTCGATAGTAATAATAACACTAGAAGTAAGGAAGAAGGGCCACAACCTGAATATTGTAATGGCTAATTGTTATGCTATTATTGTAATTATAATTAATCGACTGTTCATAAGTAGTTACTCAATAGTTATTTCTCCTGAAGCTGAATTAGTAGATCATTAAAAGTAGTTCATCAGGAGGCATGACTGAATTCAATAGTTATTGATTAGCTAATTGTTACTTAACACAACTATAAAATGCTATTACATACTGATTAGTTAACACATCTTCCTTAGTAGTTAATAGTAGTGACTTAAGTGTTATTGAAGAATTACCTATTAGTTCTGCTGTAATTCCTTATTACTTATGCATTAAGTAAGATACTGTATTCTTAAGTGTAACCCAATTTGTATTAACTTGAACTAGGATTACCCCCTTCACCCTCAATAGCGTATAAGGCTGCATCGGTTTATGAGTGTCCTTGAAAAAAAGCATGTTTAAAGTTCATAAAACTATAAAGATTTACAGGACAGTACTTGTAGAAGCTTAATTCAACATTTATAATAGACCTCTGTCACCCACAATAGTTGTAAAAAAAAAACAAGAAAGTCAATTAATTGATTTCCATCAATTCGTAACAAAATAAATATTATGTAAACCCTAGTTTAATTGTTCTTTTTTTTATGATTTTCAGTCACTAGATCTAGTGAACAGACTGAAGTTGAACTGACTGTGAAGACTGAAGTGCTTAATTAAATAATAATTGGCCCTGAAATTAAATTGGTTCATATGATCGTTTTGGACAATGATTTTTTAAATGAGTCTGTAGATTATTTGAGTGGCTGAAACTCTTCCCACATGAAGTACAGTGATATGGCTTCTCTCCAGTATGCACTCTCTCATGTGATTTCAGGTTTCCTGAAGTTTTGAAATTCTTTCCACAAAACGAACACACGTGAGGCTTCTCATTAGTATGAGTTCTCATGTGCACCTTTAGCTGTGATCCCAGCGGAAATTTCTTGCTGCACTGATCACATTTAAATGGCTTTAATCCAGAGTGATAGCGCAGATGAACTGTGAGATTGCCTGCTTGTTTGAAACTCTTTCCACACTGAGCACAGGTGAAAGGACTCTCTCCAGTGTGAATTCTCATGTGACGCTGAAGATTTCCATTAATTGTAAAGCTCTTTTCACACTGATGGCACTTGAAGGGCTTGTCTCCAGTGTGAATTTTCATGTGGACATCAAGATGTCCTCTCTGTGTAAAATTCTTTCCACACTGAAGGCAGGTGAAAGGCTTCTCTCCGGAGTGAAGTCGAAGATGACTCTTAAGGTTTGCGATCACAGAGAAACTCTTTCCACACTGATGGCAGGTGTGAGGCTTCTCTCCAGTGTGAATTCTCATGTGAATCTTAAGGTTTCTTTGACATAAGAGACTCTTACCACATTGAAGGCAGGTGAAAGGCTTCTCTCCCATGTGAAATCTTAAGTGAGTTTTAAGGCTTCCTTTTTGCGTGAAATTTTTCCCACATTGAGAGCATTTAAAAGGCTTCTCTCCAGTGTGTATTCTTAAGTGAGTTTGAAGGTTTCCTGTTTGTGTGAAACTCTTTCCACAGTGAGAGCAAGTGAAAGATTTTTTGGCTCTTGTTTTTCGACTTCTTTTCTGTGAGAAATTATTTTCAGTTTTTGAGCCACTGAAATATACTTCACCAGTCTTGAAAGTATCAAATGTCTGATACTGATGTTTCTCCTCCACACCATTCAATTCTTGACTTTCTTCTTTCACTCTTATCAAGTCTAAAACAAACAGAGTAAATTGAGACACATGTGAAAAAAGAAATAGAATTGAGCCACTATTTAATGGCAGTAAGCAGCAAATGTCAAGTATCTACTTTGTGACCTTTAAATGCTGAAAGTTAACATTTTCATATAATTCTGGTATTATTGTTTAGTTTAACTGTAATTTTACGGATTCTATTATTTTCTAACTACAGCTGCCAGATCTAGCGAACTGTATGAAGCAGACTCTTTAGATCAAACTCTAAAATGATGATTTAAACAACTTTACTGCTCAAATAATACACAAGTTTAAGCAGAAGTATTAATGTAAGTGCTTTTATAAAATTATAAGCTTCACATTTCTGCTTTTAAACTCTCGATCACATGGTAATTCACTCTGGAGAGAGTCCTTTCACCTGTGCTCAGTGTGGAAAGAGTTTCAAACAAGCCACCCATCTCACAGTTCATCTGCTCTAAACGCTTCTAACTTTATGAGCGATTGATAGATATAGGGAATTAATAGGATATTACAGTATGTACGGTAAGCACAGAGAAGCAAACACATGTAAAGGGTGGACACTATGCAAAATGCAAATGAGACGCGATGACGTTATGAATATGTTAATTAGCGTGTGACGTCATCTAGCGACATTTAGCGACTTTTCGAGCAGGCTTTAGCTACTTTCCATTGAAACTAGTTGGCAACACTGCTCCAGAGTGCATTTGCAATTGGTTGGACTAAATGTTTTGGTGCAGATCCGAATGCGATTGCAGCGTTCACATGTGCCTAAACGAACCAAACCAAGGGAGAAAATGCACCAGGTTCCAAAACAAACGTTCCAAACGAACCAAATGTGAAAACACCCTTAATGTTCCTCAACAATCATGATCAAGAATGAATACAAACCTCTTTGTTCCTCAATATCTTCATCTTTTATTCTGCATGGCCCTGGATCACTCATGTCTTCACTCTCCTCTTAAACAGATTTTTTTCCAAAAGTATGTCAGTAGACTTCAGCGGTTACACTTGGAGTTGTTTCTCTTTGTATACTTTTTTCTTCGCTTGTATGACTGCCAAAAAAGGAACCAAATTCATTAATTTTTTACAATATTCCATTGTTGTAACAAATGCAATCATGCTGCTTACCATGTATACCCATAGCTAGGCTTTAACCGCCTTATGACATCTAGAATACCGTCAACAATTAAATGGAAGTAAAAGTGGTACTATCCAACATTCATAGAAAATATAATTTAACAAATGAGCAGACATAGATCTTTAGACATTTAGTGATAATAATTTGCAACAAAAACATGAATCCAGACTTTAAACAAACTCAACACAAAAATGACATATTGAAGATGACAAAACAGTAACAGAATTTGGCATTAAAAATAGCCCAGTCCCAAATAGCTCATTTAAAATGGATACATTTGGCGAGATTTAAATGTGTTGAATGAGAAGCTGAAATGATGATGAATATAAATAGCATATCTTTTAGAATCCAGTTAAACTTCAAGAATTAAAGTCTCCAACAGGCCAGTCATACACAAAAAAAAGTCCCAATACAAACTATACAAGTGAATTTAACAAACATCAAAAACAGTTTAAAACAATCCTGCATCAAACAAACATTTCCATTATACAGCACAATTACTCACAAGAGAAACAGAGATTAAACAACACAACAGGTACTCATACGAGTTAACATCTTTAACTATCCACTTACATAAGTGTTGAACAAAAGAAATTGCCTCAATCAAGACTTAAGATGAATTGACAAAATCAGCATGAACATACAACAATACTTGCTTGTGCATCTTCTTCACTCTTCTTCTATTTCACATTTCTACACAACTCTGTGAAATACTCACTGGTTATCGCCCTCTGGAGGAAGGGATGAATATTGCACCCATGAATCAAATCAAATCAAATCACTTTATTGTCACACTACCATGTACACAAGTGCAACAGTAGGTGAAATTCTTGTGTGCAGTTCCGAGCAACATAGCAGTCATGACAGTGACGAGACATATACCAATTACAGTAAACAACATACTTACACAACACAATTTACATATCAAATGTACACATACTTACACAACACAATAATTATATACAATGTACAGTAAACAATACACACAATATACAATACAATGAGGGGGAAAAGAAACATTAACAGGCTAGGTACCATTACTTAGCTTTGAAACTTACAGTATGTACTAAGATGCAGACTTGAAATAAAAAAGTATTGAAATTGGGTTCATTACTCAAAGTTCACATGACTGAGCGTGTATACATGCATGTTCTTACACCAGTTATACTTATTGACAATGTGTGTAGCCATGTAAATGCAATAAGAGGCTTTTCTTTATTGGTGTAAGCACACGTACATCTCCAAGGTGTGTGTCTTAGATTTTTTTTTCATGTGAAAAGCATCACAATCTAAATAACATTTGCTAAATATCAGATTTAAAAACATTCTTAATCATCTCAAAGACATCTGCTAAATGTCTTATAGACATCCAAGACATAGGCCTATATATTGACATACATCTTGTAGACACATGGAAAATAAGCAAATAACATAAAAAAGTAATAATTCAATACTAATTAGTATTGTTATAATAGTATAGTAATAAAATATATGATAATTGTAAAACAATGGCTATTCATCAATAAAACAATGATACATCATAATAAATAATTATAAAATTTAAGATAATCGTCTAATTTATTTAATTATAATGAAATACCAAACCAACATGTCCATAATTGTTTAGATAACAATATAATATACCTTATTTGTTGATATCAATTTATATAAATAAATCTAATTTTTGTAAAACAACAAACCATATTCTATGGACTTGATATTCTCACTAAATCAGAAATCTTGGGAGATACAGATTTGCCTGTGTAAAGCAAGTTAAGGGAAGGGAGGAGGCGAGAACCAGCCTGACAATATAAATAATAGTTTTAATAATAAACAGAATGAAAAACACACAAACATAAACACACAGAGCTGTCATTCTCTCTCGAACTGTCGTCAGTGGCCGCCTTTATCCCTCGCGCGCACACATCAGGCTGATTGGAGATCAGCAATGTCAGAGAAGACAAGGAAACAGTTCTGTTGATTGTGCTGAAATGGCCCAATCAGTCCTAGTTTCCAGATGTGATGGAGGTATTGGACGGTCCTCTGTGAGAAACACCACTGAGGAGGGACCTGCTCTTTCAAGCTTAAGGCACAATTTGGCATATCTGGCCCCTGAATGGAGCACAACGAACAAGGTGGAATTGGCTCAGTAGATAAACACCATCTTACAAGCTAGAGCACAGTCCACAAGACGCCTCTATGCACTGAAATGGCAAGTGTTTGCTAATTGGTGCTCTTTCACGTGATGAAAACACAGTGAATTGCTCCATAGCTGAGATCCTTACATTCCTTCAAGAGCAATTAGATGCTGATCTTACCCCATCAACCCTTAAAGTTTATGTTGCAGCTATCTCTGCATTTCATGCCACAAAGGCTGGCTCATCTGTAGGCAGACATAATCTAGTCATAAAGTTCCTTAGAGGAGTGAGGCGATTGAACCCACCATTCCCTGCTATGGTGCCGACTTGTGACCTAAATCTAGTGCATTGAAATCTATGGAGTTGCATGTGCTTTAGTTAAAGAATGCACTCCTGTTGGTTCTGGCCTCATATAAACAGGTAGGTGACATACAGGTGATGTCGGCTGACAGCTCATGCCTGGAGTTTGGACCTGGTCTTTCAAACCAGTAAACCTAGAGAAGGCTCATCCAAGTGTACTCATCATGAAGTTTCGGAATTTTTGCAACAGGCAACAGGTGATGAATGCAGCGAGAGAAATGGGTGAAATTATGTACGAGTATCAAATAAGAATGGAGAAGTATCTTCCTTCTTTAATAGAAGTGAACCAATGCAGGTTTGTTAAAAATCGTCAAGCTTTCCACAATATTAGATATGTATTAAATTTACTATATTTAAGAGAAGGATCTAAGGACACGTGTATGTTGTCCCTAGATGCTGAAAAGGCCTTTGATAGGTTCGATTGGCCATGTCTGTCAGGACGCCTGTTTGATCAGCCTAGTTGTGATTGTGTCTGTGTTATTGTTTGTCCGGAGCACTTGGCTGTCTTGTTTGTCCGCCCGCGCACTTCGGCGTGATGTGTTTGTGTTCGTTCACCATGTGTGTCTGCACGTGTTGTTTTCCATGTGTTCAACTGTCAGTTGTCGCCCCTCCCTCTTGTTACCTTGTTAGTTCAACATTACATCCACGTGTTACTCCTCATTAGCCTCTCTTTATATTCCCTTTGTGTTTTTTGTCCCTTGCCAGATCGTGTTTTGCATGTTGTTATTCACGTCTTGCTAGTCTTGGTTTTTTTCCTTGCTGTTCTTGGTAGTCTAGTTATCTAGTCAAGTTTTATTTTTCTTCGATTTTGATTTACTTTGGATTCCAAGGTTTTTTCCTATTTTACTTTTCTTTTTTGCTGTGTCTTGATCCCAGCTTGATATCAGCCCTGATTTGATTTATTATTTCTTTATCTTTATTGATTATTTTTATTTATTTTTCCTATACATTAACTTGGCATAGTTAATAGGTTTTTGCTTTATTTTTTCCCTATCCCCTGTGGCTTGCATTCCGAGCAGTTTAGTCTTTTACCTTTTTTCTTTTTTTTCTCTCCAGTCTCCCTGTCTTCCAGGCTGCTGGACAGAGCTTATTCCCCCGCCACCTCCGGCCTACCAGCAGTCATCTCCCTTCCCCTTTGCCGCACCTCACCTCCCCAACACTGCCTGTTGCTTCCCCCGTCTCATTCGCCACCATCCTTGACCTCTTGTGCGGACTGCTCTTGGCTGGGAGTTACCGGTCCATGGACCTAGTCTACGTTTTCTGAGGCCATGATTTGTCGGTGGACCTTATCCTGTCTGGCTCGTGCTTCTTTATTTCCCAATAAACCATGGTTTACCCTGCAATTGAATCCTCTTCTTTCTGATCCCTGACAATGTCTTTTTCAAGTACTTTATATATTCAGGTTAGGGCGATCCTTTTGTAATTGGATTAAATTGCTATATGAAGAACCTATGGCAGAGGTTAAAACAAATAATATAATTTCAAAACCATTTCAATCATTCCACAGAACTCACCAGGTGTTATGATTGTAGGATTGTTAGGAATGCAGGGGAAGGCAGACGGGAGGTTTGGATCCAAATGCAGTTTATTTAACAAGCAAAAGAAAAGGACACAAAACACAGGAGCAAATAAAAAGTCCACGATGGGAAAAGGAAACTAAAATACTAGATAACACACAGACGGTGTGCAGGTAGCGAACATCCACGAAGGGTAGGGAGATCCTCGAACGGGTTAACAGTGGGGAACAAGAACAGCAGGGTAATCCTCAGACGAACAAGAACAGCAAGGAAACATTAACTGTGCAAAGCAGGGAGAGAGGTTAGCAAAGAACATGTAACTTCAACGATCGACAAAGGAAAGGAAAAACAGCAGGGTTTAAATAAACAGACACAATAATGACAAAATAACAAACAGGTGCGGACAATAACACAGAGACGGCAGTGATGAGTGAAACAGAAAACACGGGACAGACAACAAGGGATCGTGACATGGAACGTGATAAGTGAAACAGAAAACACGGGACAGATACCAAGGGATCGTGACACCAGGGTTGTCCTTTGTCCCCATTATTATTTGTTCTAGCTTTAGAAATTTAGCAATTGCGTTCAGAAGTCACCCCAAAATTGATTCCTCCAAAAGGAATCAAGATAGCGAACGTGGAACACTGTATTGCATATGATACAATTTTGTTTCTAACAGACAGATGGGGATTAAAATTGACGAATTTTCTGTTGTACTTTTGGGCAGGTCAGTTAAGGGGTGCCTTTTTCTGATTCGAAACTCAGATATTCTGTACCTTGTGTACAGATACAGTTAGAAACTCAAATTACCAATAGTCTTGATGTATATGTATATTCAGATTCCCTCAAAACAATCTTGAAAGATACGAAAAACCCATTTGTTAGTGTGGCAGGGCGGAGGGCGGGACCGGGTGTGTAGGATCACGACCCGGCCCCACCCTCCGCCCTGCCACAGTTAGGAATACTGTAGAGATGTGGTATGAAGCACATAAGGCTTTGGGTGAACAATTTACAATATAGTTATGTTCACCTATATGGTGAAAAGGGAACTTTATTCCAGGCAAATGGGATATGGGCTTCAAACCTTTGTACTACAAGGGTATAAGTAAGATTGGAGATCTATATAAGTATAACATTCTTATTTCTTTTGATTACCAGAAAAAAAAAAGACATTCCCTAATATTGTTTTTTTAATATCTCCAACTATGAAAACAGCTGCTTTACAATATCCATAATTAACAATATTAGAACAATTAGACAAACATTAAACACTTATAAAGCACTGCTATCTGTTATTTATGATAAATATCTGGGTAAAGCAAAGATATCTACAGAATCTAAGAGAAGTGCATGTGATGATTTTAATATAGAAATTACAGATGAAGAATGGTGATTTGTCTGCTTAAAAGCACACAAATTGTCAATCAATACCAGACATAAATTAACACAATACAATTGGATGAGAACTTGCATCACCCCAGTGTAAGGCTGACATCAAGAGGTCGTAAAAGTAAAAGAACTCTGCGAGAACCAAGTCATAAAAACTCTCACACAGAAGAACATTTTCACCTGAGTCAACACATCCTACTGAGCAAGGACAATAAAACACAAATCTCACATCTGACCTCTATCTAACCTCAGGCCAATTTAGGCACAAACATCTGCCCCCCCTCCTTATCTACATCCAACAAAATATAATATGTGATGTATACAAATAATCTAACTAGTGGAACATGTTTGGTATCATTTAAAATGTCTCAGTGCGTCTGGTATAGTGCTCTCATTTCCAGGTTTGCAAAACGTAATGACAACAAAGTTATAAGGTCTTTGCCAAATGCTTTATAATTCTGGAGGTCTGTCTCCATCCCTGCTTGTATGTTAATGATGTATGTCCCCAGGACTTCCAAACCTAACCACTCCCAAAATTCCCTTGTTCATGGTTTGGGTATTTAAGGAAATGCGACACATTGCTCAGGGTTCTCTGTAATCAGACGATCCTACACAGTTTACTGTTTGTAATTTATATCAGGTGATTGCAATTCGAATTTCTTATTCGAATGTTTCTTCTGTTTTGATAAGCAACTTTGACTTATCACTGTCTAATTGGAATTGATGAATTGATTATGTTACCTGGTCAATAAATTGTCAACATTTGATTTTATTCTGACTGACTCTGACATTGTGTTTCCCAAACAAATTAAACGATTCGTATGTTACCGCAAGTCTGCGTCAGATTAATGACGACTAATATTTGGCATCAATTCAAGTGTACTTAGTTTGCAAAGACAAAAAGGGAATTTCCGTTTAGAACAGCAAACGCTGCTTGACCAATCTAAATTCGGGTGTGTCTTACCTCTGTTTTAATTTAATGTTTCTCCAGATAAGTGTAAGTGGGAAACGCAAGGCCAATCCAAAGCTATTACAAGAGAAGTTATGTTGGTCAACTTACATCTGTAATAGTGGCCGTGACCTCTACTGAAGAAAACGTTACGTTATATTCAAGTGTATGCAATTCCATGGGGGCTATACTGAAGTATCTTTGATTGTGTGAACTTGAACGTGACCGATCTCAGGTATATAGCAATTACCTCTGTTTGATGATCCAATACTGGCCGCTTGTGATCGTGAGACCCGCGGTGGAGAGAAAAACACGCGAGGACCTCAAAGCGACATAGTTTCTTAATCTAAACGGGTAAAATATAATTAAAGGAGTTAAAAGAATAATCAAACATTCGCTCACTTTTAATGATGCACAGATATCATAAAAACCTTTTTCATTTATGCAGTCAGATGAAATAACGAGGTAATACATAAGAGAAAATTTATTTCATTTAATATTGTTGTGTTGCGTAACAAGAAAGACAGAAAAATTAAACAAGTTTAACTCTACATATCTGATATTTGCATCAAATAAAATTGATATAAATGTAACTTAATTCACTGTGTCTAGAATTGTACAGTAATACAACAGTTCTGCAAAGAAGTAATTGATATAATTTCTAAAATAATAACAAAAGAAAAAGGACCCCTGTGTTCCAAGCTTTGTATTTTAGATATATTTCCCTTAAATATGAAATTGAAGAAAAATTAAGCTAAGTTGTTAAATTTATGTTTGCTAAACGATTCATTTCCATGTACTGGAAAAATATTTCTCGCCCTTCAGCCTGCTTATCAACTATACAAAAATGTATTATACCTTAAAGGGTTTTATTTTTTGAATTTATAAAAAATCATGAATTGTAGTTAGAATAGTAAGGCAAACATTAATAATAATATATATATTTGTTTCACTTTTCTTGGATGTTTTTCAGTGGAAAAACAGAGTGTCTTTATTTTTTGTTTACATTCATTATTGTTGATATGTTTATTCAGTTAAAATAGCATTCTGAGATTCTATTCTTCTCAAAACAGTTGTACAGAGCGGTTAACTGAGTTACTGTAGACTTTGTCAGTTCAAACCAGTCTGGCCATTCTCTGTTGACCTCTCTCATCAACAAGGCATTTCCATCTGCAGAACTGCTGTTCACTGGATCTTTTTTGTTTTTGGCACCATTCGGAGTAAATTCTAGAGGCTGTTGTGTGTGAAAATCCCAGGAGATCAGCAGTTACACAAATACTCAAACCAGCCCATCTGGCACCAACAATCATGCCACAGTCCATTTTATTGGAATTTGTTTTCCACATTCTGATGGTTGATGTGAATATTAACTGAAACTCCTGACCCATATCTGCATGATTTTATGCACTGCTGCCACACGATTGGCTGATTAGATAATCTCATGGAAGATTGTTGGCAATTTGATATAACAATAATATTTCCTAGCCGATTTTATATGTATTGCAATATTGCAATTCTGTAAGTATTGCGATTTGATGATTTGATATAAAAACTTCTGAACAAAAAAGCAAACCAGACACGCGCATCGTTGGCATTTCTTTCATTTGTTCTTCAAAGTATAATCTGGCGTGTTTCCTCAAGCATGCTTCTTTGTGTCTATCAGCATTTCTTGTCGACAGTGATGGGTAAATGTGCAAGATTACCCGACACTGCGCATGAATACCCTGGCTGTTAGATTATAAATATTGTGGGGGTACATGTAGTTTACAGCATCCAACAGTTTGATGAGCCTTTTTACAGCTAAACTATTTATTAAAGCAGTGTCAGACAGAATCTGCAGAATGACTTTAACAAATACGCTCCACAACACCTCTCAAATAAACGTTTGAATTATGCATAATAACAGAACCATTAATCACAGCAGCGGATTTTTGATGTCTGACAGTGAACAAACAGTACGTTGATGGCCGTAGCAGCCGCACATTAAAGGACTAAACGTAAAGAATTAAAGAGACAAAACTTCTCAGACAGAAAATCTGTTAGTGCAGAACTCTGCACAAATATAACTTCCTATATTTATCTATTAATCTCTGTAGCATTAAGATAAACATGTATTTTGTTTACTAACAATAATCTGTTGGGGAGGGTAGTTAATCCTGTCCTGAGTTATAACACTGGATCACACTAGCAGCAATAGTGAACAAGCAGAGAAAGGACTTGTTGTGAAATCTCTTTAAATGTTTTTTATTTTTATTTGAGTCTGATTTTCATGTCAGTGTACTTGTAGGAATATTTGTATCCTTTTCCTGACAGCCAGTTGATCCCATCTGCATATGTTTCATGGGGTCCGTTTTTATAAGGACCGTTCAGATTGGATTTATGGCAGTCATTATACCACCAGGCTCCTTTATAAGTATCAGGACAGCGATGTACAGTTAGGTCGTGATCCTTAGTAGAGAAGGAGCTGTTGTTGTGATATGTTAGAGAGTCACCTTGGGACAAAATGAAAGACGTGTTCGAGTGAAATTCAGCACCTTAAAAACACATTAATTCAGCAAATCTTCGTGAATCAGGTATAATATCAATGGCCCTTTAACTGAAGCAAATAATTTATTCCAACATACAACTCCTATTGTTTTTGTGTGCTCGATATGTCATTGTGTCCAATAATAGGAATAAAGATTTGAGTTTTCACTGAGAACATGATCTAACAGTGAATGTAAAATACATACGTAGTGTTTACCAAAGTGTTTTATCTATTAAAAGAGCCCAAATATCGGGGAACAATCCAACACTAAGTACAGAAGTCACAATGCTATATACAAGTATTAATATGAATCTAGAGCATTGCATTTTGATTAAATGATTTTCATTGGAAGTAAATATATATTGTCAAGGAGTTTCATGGATAAACAGAAAATAAAAACTTACCAGCAGTACCACTTGTAAATTCACCCAGGAGGAGTTTATAGTTCTCAGATTCCCCCAAGATTTGAAACGACTCGTATTTTGCAAACGTTTTTACACGGTCAGAGTCTTCAAAATCGATGCGTAATTCATGAGAACCTTTAAGAAAAACAATACTCAATGTTAGGAGCAATGTGCACCCAACTGCACTTAACAAAGAAGCTTTATGGATGGGTTCTGGAAATAAGATTACCGAAACAGAGATTAGTTTGATACTATACAAGTTCTGTTTAATTCAGTTTTTGCCACAGGCCTGTTTCTAACAAGATTGGATTTCTGAATCTGCAAAAGCTTACAAACTTTCCCTTCACTGAACTTCTTTTCCATAGTCTACTGCTGGTTTCTTTACTGAATGTTCATTTTGACAGAGAACAGCTGTATGGAGTTTTGATTAGATGCACATAGTCAAAATGAAAAGACAGCGAGTGCAGTGAATGTACCTGTTTCTGTTAATAAATGAATGTTCTCATTTCCCAGCCAAAACTCTGTCTGCTTGATGCCAAACCCTCTCTTGTATGAATTCCAGTCCTGAAAGAAATCCACTGATCCATCCATACGTCTCTGAAATACCTGCAGTGGCATCATAACAAGTTTGAGAAAGAAGTGCAGTGAAATACCTTCATCAGTAAATTAATAGAAATTGATTAAATATTTTAAATGAATAAAAGTCACTCATCAGCTAGTGGTTTCTGAACCTATTTAAAAGGACACATGGGATTGTTTTAAACGGGACCCCAAACCACAGTTTGGGATCCTACAAGCTGTGGAATGAGGAAGGGGTTTGTGAGATCACTTACAAGCCAGCCTCCTCCATCTGTGTGCATGTCACAGTACACACTGATGGGTTTCTTGCTGGCTGTGTACACCGTGTACCAGTCACTCAGTGTGTTTCCTTGCTCCAGCAGCTCCTTACAGCTCACAGCACCTGCATTGATAGCAAACTGTCTGTCAGAAATAAACAAGCCGTTTATAAATCCTTGTGCATCTTTAAGTTTAATAACTGGACGCACACATGATGGCAGCAAACTGTGAAGGGTATTTGAAAGCAGAACGTCTTGTTATTGTATAATGTAGGGCCAGGATCACAAGAGCAATTCATGAAATCACTCACAGCAACTGGAGGATATCTTCAACATTGAGTTGGAAAATCATTGGGTTGTTGAATGATGGTGGTTATGTTGGAACCTAGAAATCTGTTGTATTGTGTTAAAATTGTATGAATTGAGCTTTCTTATGTTGTTCACAGTGTGCTTCTTTCATGTATATCCAAAGTTATTCAACTTTAAAGCTGCACATGGACTTTCTAATCACCCTGTATATACAGTACTCTTGGATTGTTGAGCAAGGCTGCATCCTGTGACCCAAGAGGCTGACTCACTAAGACACACACTGTCAGCACTGTTAAGGACAGCTTCAGTATTGCTGTGTGTTTTGGGCTTTAGGTACAGAGGACCACAGTCATTGAGAGCTTTATATGTCAGGAGCAGCATCTTAAAATCAAGAAGTCAGTGCAAGTCTGCAATACAGGGGGGATTTGTTTCATATCTCTTGGTTGTTGTTACAACTGTCCGGGTGCCTTAGATAAAAGAATACACTGGTGAAAGTGTTTAGTGAATGAGTTTCATTGTGTTTTTAATCTCCACTCACCTGTTTGAATTGAGGATAGACAATCACCCTTTTCCCCTGCGGAAAACATGAATCAATTCACTGACAGTTTGATGATTAACGGTGTTAATATTTTTTTACAAACACTTACAGTATCCTTTCTGTAAAGATATATTTGATTGGTATTGAATTGATAGATCACATTTTGAATGATACAATGATAAAGGCATTAGCCATTTCAATATTCCATAGAATAGCTCTACCTTTGATTCCTGCTGGGCCTGGATTTCCAATGGGTCCAGAGTCACCTTTCACTCCTAAAAACACACAGAATAAAAGAGTTCAGCAGACAGAGAGACCTGATGCTCTCTCTGGACCACCTAGCATGCCTCTGTTCAGAGTGATAATGAAACAGAAGAAATGTTGACATGAAGGGAGGCCTGAGAGGACTTGAACAGCACACTTGGCACCTCTTTAGGAGGAATTTAAATGTGACGATGTGCAATTTTATACAATTCAATGATTCTGTTCACCTTTGTCACCAACTGGACCCATCTTCCCAGGTACTCCAGGGTCTCCTTTCATGCCTATAAAAGGATACAAGACATTTTAGAAGTACAGCGCTGCACTCTTTACTTTATACTGGGATTACTCAAGCTACTGCCTAGGAACAGAGTACTTACTGCTTCTCAGTCACATACATTTTGATACAAGACATTTTAGAAGTTCAGCCACTGCACTCCTCCGGTACACAACATTAATCAGGAATAGAATTACAATAGAATTAAATTACAAGAATACTAGATGAAACAGTGTTACTCTACCTTTACCCCCTGCAAGACCTTGATCCCCTTTACTGCCTGGGGTTCCAGGAATGCCATTGGTCCCCGGCACCCCAGGAAGTCCTGGACACCCTTGGAGGAATGTCAGCCTCTCATTGTCATTCAGACCCACCAGCTTCACCTCTGGAACACAGGAGAGGAGTGCAGATTCAGACAGTAGAGCAGGAGGAGCCATTGCTTCTTGTGCTGTGATTCTTGAAATATGTATTTTTTGTAATAACTTTAAATTGCCCTTGGTGAAGGGGGAGCATCTGCTAATACATTTGCAATAATCATAATAGTAACATTAATTAATCTTAACATGTGAACAATTACAAATGATAAATACGTAAGTCTTCAATCAGGTTATAAAAACAAGCAACTTTTGGTGCCATATTTGAAAATATTAAAAAATAAATATATCAAATAAATTATTTTACACATTTGTAATTTCCTTATATAACATTTACATCCGGTACACGATATTGAAATATTTTCAAATAATTTTTACTTTGTGAAAATATTTAAGGTAATTGAACAAATTAATTTCACCAGATTTGGTTCAAATACATGTATAACTTCTCTTTTTTTATATTCACCACATTTAAATGATATTGCAGTGAATTGCGTACTTGAAGTGACATTTTAAATGAAGTAACAGTACTTACCAGGGCAGGTTTGTTCAGCATTGTAGTATGAAGTACAGCACAGTATGAGTAACAGACTTATCGTTGCGTTCGGGAGCAGCATTCTCCAAGCCTCTTGCTCTTGATTTGTAGCACTGTGAAGTTTACTCAAGATTTCCTGACCTATTCCGATTCCTGAAATATTTCTACTTTTGGTATAGTTTAAATTGAACCTAATGTCCTTCTAACCTCTAAAGATGGTTGATCTGTAGAGTCAATTCTTTATCAAAAGTTCGGTGTACACTTGCAAGTAAAGAAATAAGTTGAGCAAAACTCTGGACTAAGTCAAAACAGTGCAAGTCTTTATTTCTTTAAAAACAGCAGCTCATGTTCCCAGGCACAGGCAAGAATTGACAGAAGCGAAATATCACAGTACTTATATAGTTCAGAGTCGCATCCTGTGTCCAATTGAAACTTCACCATGAACCTGTACGTCACTGATCATGCTCTCTCTCCTCCAATCTGCTCCTCATCCGCAACTCGGACACTTGCTGTGCATGCGGTGTTCAGGAGGTAGATGGAGCGGTGACACATGATCAATTGAGTATTGGGCTGGTGTTTCTGGGAGAAATACAGAACCACACATCTTAATGACTTAACTGAAGTTCTTAATGACTTAACTGAAGTAATAATTTGCTTAATTTGACTTTTTAAATTGTTTAGCTTATAAAAATTTGGATAATTCTCTTATACAATTTTATAACTTGAAATCTCCAACAGTTTAAAATAATTGAAAAGCTTGGATTAGACAAATAGTTAAATAACATTTTTAAGTAATTGAGAGTTCAGTTGGAGTGTATCTGTACTGCATATTTCCACTTCTTGTACAATTTTGCTCTTTTTCAGCCAAGAGTGGTCCATAATGCTGCTACGAGTCATCCTATCGGAGCACACCTGAGATGGAATGTTAGCTGTTTTTTCTTCTTACATAACATTTTAATGCAAATAAATATTGAATGTCCATTTATATGTTCAGTAGTTATGTGACATCACACTTCTGAACGCGTCATGTGTAGTTGAAAATGGCAAGCGGGGGCCTGGGTAGCTCATCGAGTAAAGCTAATGACTACCACCCCTGGAGTCGTGAGTTCGATTCCAGGGCGTGCTGAGTGAATCCAGCCTGGTCTCCTGAGAAACCAAATTGGCCCAGTTGCTAGGGAGGGTAGAGTCACATGGGGTAACCTCCTTGTGGTCGCTATAATGTGGTTCGCTCTCAGTGGGGCGAGTGGTGAGTTGTGCGTGGAAGCCGTGGAGAATAGCGTAAAGCCTCAATACGTGCTATGCCTCTGTGATAATGTGCTCAACAAGCACCAGACGTGGGGGCAACTGAGATCCGTCTTCCGCAACCCGGATTGAGGTGAGTCACTACGCCACCATGAGGACTGAGAGCGCATTGGGAAATGGGCATTCCAAATTGGGGAGAAAAGGGAAGAAAAAGAAAAAAGAAAATGGCAAGTGGAGAAAAGAAGTAAATGATAGAGAAGCCCACTGCGTCATTCAAGTCACCACTGTCTCCTTTTTGGAAACATTTTCTTTTTGCAGTCAATTACAACAGCGAGTGTCAAAAAGCGTTTACAAAACATTCCCTGTTTGCAGACATTGCTTGTCAATGATATGTGATTAATAATTTACGCGACATCACTCAGGGAAGGTGGGTTGAAGGTGAGTCGTAAAACTCCCTTCTGTTTTTAAGCATTTTAAGCATTTAAGTGCTTATTCGGACAGACCTGGAACAATAACTAAAGCGCTTGGGCTGTTCATTGCCAAAGTTATGTTGCCCTACATGAAGATATGTTGATGAACATTTTGGATTTCAGAGTATGATTAAAACACTCGAGCAGCTTTACAACATCCCTTAAGTGATTCATTCATGTCTGACTGTCGTATTTTCACCCCTAGTGGCGGTCGTGATGAACTGTCAGTTTGCTCTGTTAGCTCAGTTAGCTCAGCTTTTAGTCAAAGGGAGAACCAACGGTTTACCTCAGATTAGAATGACATGAGTCATTTTGTTGAGCAGATGGATGAATTCAGTGAAATACATGATTAATATTCACTTCAGTAGTTATTATTAATAGAATTATACATTTTGATACTGTTTTTTTGTCAGGGTTGAGGAGTCGCAAAATGCAAAAAAACAGGAATATGTATTTAAAATACTAAATATAAGTAATGGTATTCTACTACTGTTTTAATAATTTAGTCATTTTTTGGCACAATGTAGTTCTTTAGAGGGGAAATCATCTCTGTCCAAATGTACAAACTTAACATGTGCGCACACCAAGGTCAGCAAACCTCTCCATCCTAGGTGCCATTGTATCCACTCAAATGGAAAATAATCCCTGCGGTAGGTCCTACCTGGAAGGGACGAGTTTCACATGTGCAGCGACTGGTGGCAGAGCAGAACTCTGCCCAAGGGAAGACACAGGTTTACCATCAAGGAAACTGTACCATGAAAATTACATCATATGGGATTACCGACAGGGAACCACAGCATATGAAGCACCTATCACAAGTACAGGGGTTGACCTGACAGGGCATACTTCATGAGTATTGGGCCTGGCATCGAATCCCTCCGCAGCCTGCCGCAGGGTGCTGGGGGAGGAAAGACATCCAGGTTTCTCTGGTTCCGGGAACTCACATGGATGAAAAAAGTGCATGTTATTCCCTCAAGGCGCTAAGTGCAAGCAGAACTCCCAGCCAGCTGCCTGCATATTTACCCGTTCATATCTACTGGCACAAGGAACGAAACTGGCTCAACCTGGAGATTGTAAAATCTGGCAAATGTATTGGGTTTTACCCAGCCTGCAGCTCTACAGATGTCTGTCGTTTGTCAGGGCCAGGAGGATGCCACACTCCTAGTGGAGTGTGCTCATACTTCCAGGGGTCACGGCGTTCCCTGGGCCTGGTATGCCAAAGTGATGGCATCCGAATCCAGTGGGCAATCCTCGGTTTGGAGACAGCATTCCCCTTCTGCTGTCCCCAAAACAGAAAAAAGTTGCTCTCTGTGCTGTCCAAGTAAACATGCAAAGCACCTATTTGACACAGAAACGAGAAGGCTGGGTTTGCCTCCTCCTGGGGCAGTGCTTGCAAGTTCACCACTTGATCCCTAAAAGGAGTAGTGGGAACCTTGGGCTCTTCACTTGAGAGTACCATAGTAGGATGTGCTGGATGGCCTCTGTGTGCTTCTTGACTGTCAAGAACTGCTGGCCAAAGTCCTCGACAGAGTCGCGAACAAGCCACCTTGAGAGATGGCGGCGTCAAGAATGCAAACCTTGTTGGTGTCCCTTATCTCTATATGGTTAATAGTGGACATCGCCTGCCCGAGAGCCCGTGCTGTAACCTTCATCACCCGTAGGGCGAGGCTGAGCGCAGCTCCTGCATCAATCCTGGGTCAGGACTACCCTTGTGCATCTCTTTCAGTGCATTGGCCTGTTGGACTTGCAGGAGGGCCATGGCATACAAGGCAGAGGCACTTGTGAGGCGGGACTGGGCAGGAAGGCATGTCCACATGTATTGGATCCCACCTTGTGTGAATGTGAACAGTGGATGTGTCACAGGATCCACTGAAAAAACAGAACATAAATCAATCACTGTAAAGTATTCGTGATTAAATGGAATATAATTAATGGTAGTCTGCATGTCCGGAACAATAGGAGATAACGGCTTAATCAAACTATTGATCTTCCTAAGGTCCTGGGCTCATCTCCAAGTACCATTTGCTTACTTTACAGGGTTAATGGACATGTTGTATGGTGAGTGAGTTTGAACCAGGATGCCCTGCTGGAGTAGGTCAGCAATAACTGGTCGAATACCTTCCTCTTTCTCTGCAGAGAGAGCATATTGTTTACAATATTCTGGTGTATCTGTTTGTAGCACTACTCTGTTTGGAATGACGTCAATAAGTCCTGCCTCGTCTTTGTGGGCGGCCCACAACTATGGGTTAATGTTAGCTACATCCTGTGTCTCTTCAGTCTGTGTTTCAGCAGCTATCTCAGCATTTCCTGTGTCTGTAGTGAGAGATTCCCCTCACGCGGTAGTGACGTCACTCTGCTTACATTTAATATATAATTTACTGTCTAAAATTGTAATTAAGGTTAACAAATTATACATCTTTTCAAAGGTCTTAGGGTTCAACATTGATATCCGAACTCTTTTTCATGATAGCAATGCTCCAGAAACAACAATTTAGTTATTTGTGCCAGGAGTACAAATGAAAACATGCAATATCAAAATGGGACTTCATACGTTTGTTATGAAAATGTGATCGCCAGTTGAATCCAGTTCACCACACTTGGGTCAATTGTCCTGACAAGCGTTCATTGAAAAACATCCAATAGCACTTTTTGTCCATGAAAGTGATAAATCTGAGAAACATTGATATTGTTACGACCCCTCTCAGATTTATCTAGGGCTAGAGGAGCAACATTAAAGAAACCTGGCAAAACTGTGGAAATAACAGTATGTGGCAAGAAACTATGAGCAAACACCAACTGTCAAAAGAAAAAGATATTTATTATACAAAAGGAAAAAGATAACTTATCAGTAGTAAAAGAACATACAACAATATGGAGGCTAAAAGCCACACACAAAAAGAGCAATGTTACAATAAGGAAAACAAAAACAAATAATGAATAAATAACGAACAAAAAAAAACACCAAACAAAATTTACCCAAAAAGAAATAGGGGACTCAAGTGACGCCAAACAAAAGAAAGAAACAAAAGAAAACAATTCTAACTCATTTCAAACCTCTTACCTGGCTAAGGAAAAGGAAAAGAAAGAACTGTCTCTTCAGCGCCAAGCGCCGTATTCTTCCCTACCCTAACTAACACAAACAAACAAACATACAATGGGTGGCGTTCACCTCTTACCTGGGGTGTCTATACACAGATTTCATCTAGATGTTGCACAATGGAAGTCGTACGACATCTTCCCTATCCCCATTCCTTGAAGCAAAGGTAAACAAAGAGCGCGAGCTCTACACAGGTCGGTAAACAAACGCCATCCAAGAGTTAATCGAACAACGTAACAAACCAAGAATTAACAAACACAAACTAGTATAAGCAAATAACAAATCAAACGAGTCCCAAACGAAAACAAATCACAGTGACAGCAAAACCGGAAACAAAACGGGACTCCCCTCCACTCTTCTTCAGCGGCATTTTAACTGGCAGCGAGAACGTTACGGACAGCGGATAGGTTGACGTCACATCCCTCAACGATGATTGACAGTCTCCCGAGTCAATCCATGAACGAGGAAGGGCGACCCAAGAGATCGGTGGAAAGAGAGAGAGAGAGAAAAAAAAAAAACAAGAAAACAAACAAACTCCCACAAAAATACCTACGTACGTAACACTCCCACACTTAAGAACAAACTCGTTTGTGAACAAAACACAACAGACGCTAAGCTCTCGAAAGAGCGTCAGCCAACACATTTTCTGACCCCTTCTTATGTCGGATATCCAGGTTGTAGTTCTGGGCGATAAGAGCCCAACGCATCAACCGTTGGTTGTGATTACACATTCGAGTCAAGAACACGAGCGGATTATGATCTGTATACACCACAATCGGAAGACTACTAGAACCGAGATACACCTCAAAGTGTTGTAGTGAAAGTAACAAAGCAAGAGCTTCTTTTTCGATCGTTGAATAATTAAGCTGATGTCTGTTAAACTTCCGAGAATAATAACTAATAGGATGGTCGATGCCATTGGCATCCTCTTGAATAAGAACCCCCCCAGCACCCACGGCGCTTGCATCAACCTCCAATTTAAAATGCTGGGCACAATCAGGTGCCATTAAGACAGGGGCATTGCACATCAGGGTTTTAACTGAATCGAAAGCATATTGACTCTCAACTGACCACTCATAAGCATTAGATGGACTAAGCAGTGAAGTAAGGGGACTCACAACGGTCGAGAAATTCTTGCAGAAACCACGATAGTAGCCTGCCATTCCCAGGAACCTCCGCAACTCTCTACGGGTAGTAGGGATTGGAAATTCAGCTATGGCAGTCACTTTGGCTTCCACTGGTCGCACTTGGCCTTGACCAACCTCCTTACCTAGGTAGGTAACAGTTGCTTTGCCAAATTCACATTTCGCTAAGTTAAGTGTCAAATTTGCTTTAGCGAGTCGCGCGAATACTGTTCTCAACAGGTTAATGTGTTCTGACCAACTTAGTGAATACAACACCAGATCGTCAAGATACGCATTGCAATCTGGCACACCATGGAGGACGATGTTAACGAGACGTTGAAAAGTTGCTGGGGCATTTCGAAGCCCGAAAGCCATTGACGTATACTGTAGGAAATTGTCTGGAGTTACGAATGCCGAGATTTCTGAAGCTTTTGAGGTAAGTGGCACCTGCCAATAACCTTTTAGCATATCGAGTTTGGTAACGAAACGTGCAGAACCGATATTGTCGATACAATCTTCCATTCTAGGTAACGGATAACTATCTGGCACAGTCACCGCATTCACCTTACGATAATCTGTGCAAAATCTAACTGTGCCGTCAGATTTAGGGACAAGTAGACATGGAGAACTCCACGGACTGTAACTGGACTTGGCCAGACCATTATCCAACAGATACTCCACCTCTTTACTCATTACAGACCTTTTCATTGCGTTTACACGGTAAGCATGTTGCTTGATAGGACGAGCTCCATTCACATCAATATCATGTTTCAGAACATTTGTTTGTGTAGGAACATCACCAAACAGGCATCTAAAATCAGAAAGTACTTTCACAATATCTATTCTCTGATTCACAGTCAAATGACTAACATGCGAATGGAGATCTCTTAAAATCTCAGAATTTTCCAACCTTACACCCTGCTGAAAAGCATGGCGAAGCACCACACCATCCGAGTCTACCTCAGAGATATCAGGAGATGACTTCCGATCCACGGCCATCGCGACAGAAGAAACAGCGGGCCCTGCCGTCAGTCCTGTGACGCTCGCCGTTGACGACTCTCTAGTATGGTAAGCTTTCAACATGTTTAGATGGCACACACGGGTCTTTCGTTTCCGATCAGGTGTACGCAACATATAATCAGTCTCACTCATTCTCTTTTCCACAACATAGGGACCAAAGAAACGAGCAGATAGCGATGATCCTGGAACAGGTAACAACACAAGCACTTTATCTCCAGGTTGAAAAGATCGCGCCACTGAGTGTTTATCGTATGTACTCTTCATACCTTTCTGAGCACCTGCAAGACATTCTCGGGCCAGCGACCAAGCAGCATGAAGTCGATCTCGAAACTGACTTACATAATCTAATATGCTGAGGTTTGTATTCGAGTTAGGTGCTAAAACCCGTTCCTTAAGAACCCTCAATGGACCTCTAACTTGGTGTCCGAACACAAGTTCGGCTGGGCTAAAACCAAGGGATTCTTGAATGGTCTCCCGAACAGCAAACAACACCAAGGGAACTCCCTCATCCCAATCGTTGGCAGTATCCTGACAATATTTCTTAAGCATTGACTTAAGAGTTTGGTGGAAACGTTCAAGTGCGCCCTGGCTCTGCGGATGATATGCACTTGAGACGCTATGAGAAATTGCTAATGACTCAAGCACTTGCTTAAAAAGTTTAGATAGAAAATTCGTACCTTGATCAGTTTGCACTACCTTCGGTAGACCGAATGTGGAAAAGAATTTCACCAACGCCTTGCTGACTACAGGTGCAGTGATTTTCCTCAAAGGAATCGCCTCTGGAAACCTGGTATTCACACACATAAGAGTTAACAGAAACTGATTCCCAGTCTTAGTCTTAGGTAAGGGACCGACACAGTCAACCATCACATGTTCAAACGGTTCTCCGATCGCTGGTATAGGAATCAAAGGAGCAAGTGGTATGCTCTGATTTGGCTTCCCAACAATCTGACAAGTGTGACAGGTACGACAGTATTGAACAACATCTTTCTTTAATCCTGGCCAAAAGAAATGACTCAAAATTCTGTTATATGTCTTGGTAACTCCTAAATGACCAGCAAGCTGGTGATCATGAGCTAGAAACAAGACGTGTTGACGGTAAGGAAACGGAACCACAATTTGATAAACAACATTCCAATCTAAGTTCTCGTCAACATGAGAACACCACTTCCTCATCAATAGATCCTTATCAATGAAGTAAGCAAATTTTCTGTCCTTACCGACATCCACAGATACAGCAGCCTTAAAAGTGTTAACGAGTGTTTTATCCTCCTTTTGTGCAGTAATAATTTTCTCACGAGACACAGGTAACTTCAGTAACTCTGCATCAGACTCAACTACACCTTTGTCTCCTGTCTCTGAACTATTTTCCCTTTTCTGGTTCACATCCGATAATGTGTCCCCAGTCAAAAGTGGAAACATGAACGAGCTAGACAGATCCACTACATCACCCACTCTGCATGACTGAGCGCGTGTGACAGCGCAAGCTGGAAAAACTTCAGGGTAAGTTTCAGCTAATCCTTCTAACTCACAGGACACATTTGGTTCTTCAATGACTTCGATCACAGACATTACCTTCCCACCTGCCAAGTCATTTCCTAGGATAAAATCAACCCCCTTCACAGGAAGTGAAGGACAAACAGCGACTCTAACAAAACCAGTGCACAATTCACTCTGTAAGTGCACTTGGTGCAGTGGAAATTTCATACAACCCATCTCAATTCCCTGCACAATTACACTGGAACCACAGAAAGTATCACCAGACAGCTGTATTTTATCTGCCAAAATAAACGATTGCATCGCACCAGTGTCTCGGAGTATCCCTATTTCTTTCTGATCTTCTGTTTTTCCAGACAAAGATACTAACCCTTTCGACACGAAAGGCCGATAACTCTCATCAACTCTATCCTCAGTATTCACTTTAACTGCAGTTTTAACAGTTTGCACAAACCCCATGCCCTTCAACTGAGACGGTGGCTTGCGTTTCAATATCAAACAATCAGCAATCACATGTCCTTTCTTGTGACAATAGAAACATTCACGCTCCTCTTTATCACGAGATGAACTAAATCTTGTATGTGACGTTTTAGACTGTGAGCTATCGAACTCCAACTTTTCAAAACGTGTAGAAGAAAATACATTCCTGTGCGTTAACACAAACTCATCTGCGAGTACAGCGGCGTGTGACAGAGTAGTTACCTTCTGTTCATTAAGATATACTACAATGCGATCAGATAAGCATCCTTTAAACTCCTCTAGTAACAGCAATTCTCTTAAAGCATCAAAATCACTCGCTTTACTGGCGGTACACCATTTGTCAAACAACACTCCTTTCTCCCTAGCAAATTCCGTGAAGGTTTGCGTAGGACTCTTTTTGTGTTTTCTAAAACGTTGCCTATAAGCTTCCCGGAACCAACTCATAAGCTCGCAAAATAGCGGTCTTCACAGACTCATATTTCAGACTCTCCTCCAATGACAACGTAGCACAAATTTCTTGCGCTTTACCAAATAATCTACATTGCAAGAGCACAGACCAAACCTCCTTAGGCCAATGAAAAGAAGTTGCAATGCGTTCGAAAGCACTGAAATAAGAATCAACTTCTGTCTCTCTAAATTGAGGAACGAGTGCAATGTGTTTACTCACGTCAAAGGTATCTGGGCTTGAGCCAACACGCGGCGCAGGAGAAAAAACTGAAGCGGTGTTCAGCTGTACAGCTGAGTTAGCAGTAATTCTGGATGCCTCCAGCTCAAGCTGCCTCAGTTTCACCTGCTTCTCTGCTTCGATCTCCAATCTGCGTACCTCCAGCTGCAAGTTCAGGTTAGCTTGGCGCCTGGGCTTTCTCTTGCGCTTCATAGCGCAAACGGGCAAGACGGACCTTCAGTCGCGGACTTTCCGTGAATCATCAGAGCTGGGTGAGAACAGCTCAAACGGTGGTAAGCCGGCCTTGGCTTCGGCCTCCGCCTCTGCGTCAGCAACAGCTCCGCCACGCTGCTTGTCCTTCTCCCCATGCCGGATTTGCGCCAGAACCACATCATCCCCATTAACCTCTCTGCCTGCGTCAACATCTCCCACGTTTGACATAGGCAACACCTGCAACTCATTCAACTGGCAGACCAAAATTCGTTTTATTTCTTTCTTAAGAGACTGTTTACTCACCACAATCTGGAAATGGTCTGCGATCTGCAACAAATCCTGCTTCCTGCACAGATTAAGCTGCTCTACAGATGGACTAACAACAAAATCTTGCAAGTTAAACATTTCCATAATGAATAACAATCCGATGCGCACAACACTACCACACTGCACGAATGATTCCCATACTGTCACAACACCACAAACTGCGCAATGTCACTCTCTTGCCACCACTACCATATCCACAAAAATGACCATCTTCATTTATTTTTCCAGGCTCTTTTTATATATATAATAACAACAATCTTTCATTATTATTAGAGTATCCCGGACGAGCCCCCATTTAATGTTACGACCTGGGGGCTCATCCGGGATTTCAACCCGGGACGTACGTAACAGATATACTCTCCATTGTTTACATGAGATCTCGCCTGAAAGAATTACCCTTCGTCATCGTTCTTCAACAAACTATGTTTATAGTTGTAATAATGTATATTATCTTATATATTAGAGTCTCGTAAACAAACCAAGCCTGTCTACAAAGTCTATTTTTTAAAATGTGGCATAGTTTTTATTCATAATAGCCGAGCAGTGCAGTCAGATTTTGTGTCTTCTTGAAAGGCAGAGTCTTAATTTTACTCTGTACACCCGCCTGTGATTTTACAGAGAAAAAAGCTTGTAGGAACCAAATTATTTGTTAGATCATCTTCAAATTTGAAACATAACTTCTTTAGACTTTTGGCTTTGAGAACATTGTATTTCTGGGTTGTCTTTGTACTTTTATTATTATAATTGTTTAGATTATATAAACATGTTCAGCACAAAATATTTCCATTACAATAAACTTCAGCTTCTCTAACTTTAAAAAATAACAACATATATTAATTCTGAAACTTGGGAAGTAAAGCCCAAAGTGTCTTCTTTCAAAAGATACTACAACTGTGCCCATACTCCAAAGGGTCCAGTAAATACAACCATTTAAGTTCAGGTATATCATTTTCATGGTTTGTGCTCAAAAAGGGGGTGCGTATCGTCATGGTTACTGTTGTAACCTCCGTTCCCTGATGGAGGGAACGAGATGTTGTGTCAATTGTAGTGACACAAGGGGTCTTCCTTGGGAGCCTTGTGTACCTCTGAACTTGAGAAAAGGCCAATGTGACATTGGCAGACAGAATTTGCATGTCCCGCCCCAGATATACAGGTATAAAGGGAGTGGACGTGCATTTGTCAGTCAGGTTTTTGCACTGAGGAGCCGAGAATAAGGTACAGCACATTACAGTGGTAGGAATAGTGCCATGGCAAGGGGGACACAATGTTTAATTCCCTCCATCAGGGAATGGAGGTTACAACAGTAACCATGACGTTCCCCTTCTATCACTCACTTGACATTGTGTCGATTGTAGTGACACAAGGGGTCCCATTTAAAAACGCCATGCACTAAACCGTGTTACGTGAACTGCTGAGACAGGTGCAAGCAGGTTGTGGCGTGCTAGAAGCAGAAGTGTCAGACGTGCTGCACGTAACCCTCCCAACACCCCCAATAAAAGGTGTCATATACCGCTCTTAGGTTCCCAGTACCCACACGGGAACTGGCGACATGACTATCAAGGGAGCAAGCCCGGCAGCCGCAGCCTTTTCTCTCTCTATGTCTCTCGCATAGGGTGTGAAGTGGCTAGGGCTATTTTAGCGCTATGAAATACATCAGGGAAGGTGGTCTTTCCCGGTCCTATTCTTTCAGGGGAAAAGACCCTGAGGAGGCCACATCCTGTCCAGACTAGGGGGAGGTAACATGTAGCAAATACACCACAAGGGTTGTGAAGCCGTATGTGGGAGCGGTGCGGTGGTAGGTCCTGCCTGATGAGTGAGGAGCTCTACAAGCACGGCATCTGGGGGCAGTGGGACTGACCAATGTAGACCGTACCACAGAAAATACATCACGGGGAGTTTGCCTGAGGAGGGAACTAAGCCCGTGGAGCCCTACCCCAGTACAGAGCACCTGTGTCTCGTAGTCTGGATGCAAATTGCTCCGCTGAATTCGCAAGCCAGTAGGGAGTCATAGTAACCTTGGGCACATAGCCCGGTCATGGTCTAAGGATAACTTGAGTATGTGCCAGACCGAATTCCAGGCAAGTGTTGCTGACATAGAATGCTTGCAGGTCCCCAACCCTCTTGATGGAAGCTAGTACTATCAGGAGGGCCATCTTCAAGGAGACGGCCTTGAGCTCAACTGAGCTCAACTCGAAGGGGGGTCTCTGAAGGCCAGAGAGGACTACTGAGAGATCCCAGGAGGGGAACAGGCTTGGCCAGGGAGGATTCAGCCTCCAGCACCTCTAAGGGACCTGATAATCTAGCCGTGCTTACCCAAGGACTTGCTGTCCACTGCGTCGTGTTGGGCTGCGATAGTGGCTACATACACCTTCATAGTGGAGGGGGACAGCCTCCCCTCTAGCCTCTCTCACAGGAATGAGAGCACTGGCCGAACTGCGCATCTCTGCAGGTCTTCAGATCAGAAAAAACACCAATTCGCAAACAAGAGCCACTTCAGGGCGTAAAGGTGCCTGGTGGAGGGTGGTCTCATATGCATCAACCTGAGTGGCGCGACCGTGGCTGAGGATGTCATATGCCCAAGGAGCCTCTGGAATCCACCTGGCCGTCGAACGCGAACCGTAGGAAGGGTCAGTGTCGAGGCAAGATGGAGATGTGGAAGTACGTGTCCTTCAGGTCTACCGCCACGTACCAATCTAGCTGTCGAACGCAGGTAAGAATCTGTTTCTGCATGAGCATTTTGAACGGGAGTTTTTGCAAGGCCTGGTTGAGAACTCGCTGGTCCAAGATTGGTCACAACCCTTTTTTGGGTATGATGAAGTAAGGGCTGTACAAACCCTTCTTCATCTCGGCTGGAGGGACGGGGTCTATCGCATCCTTGAGTCATGATCTCTGGCCGTAAAGCATTGGCTTTTTTAGCACGTACGAAGGTGGAGCGAATACCGCCGAAACGAGGCAGGAACTGGGCAAACTGAATGCTGAAAACTGAAGCATGCAGAGAGAGAGAACAGTAGCTGGAAATGCGCCGTAAGATCCAACAGCAGTGCTTCTTGCCAATAGAGGTGAGTGGAACAGTAGTGAACTCAGCTTATTGTTGCACAACTGCTCGGCTCCAAACAAAAAGTCTGACTGACAGACCCACGTCCACTCCCTTTATACCTGTATGTCCGGGGGCGGGACATGCATATTCTGTCTGCCAATTTCTCATTAGCCTTTTCTCAAGTTCAAAGGTATGCGAGGTGCCAATGGAAGATCCCTTGTGTCACAACATCGAGTGAGTGACAGAAGGTTAACAACAGGTTAAGCACCGCCACATACTGATGTGGGTTCTTAACGGGCTTTGGAAGTTCTTTACAGATAGAATGGAAAGAATGGAAAGGCATTGACAGAGCAAACAGGTGGGGTATCCATTGTCTGCATAGGAAGTGTTTTTTCAACACTCGATATCTCATGAGAGATGTTTTGACTTTTCAACAGCCTGCTTAGATTAGGGTACAACTGTTGTTTAATAACATACTGTGGCAGCCGATCCTGTGTGTCTCCCACACCCATGCACTGAGGGGGAGAGACACAAGGAGGGGCACTCGGCGGAGAGGTTAGACTTAGAGCAACTTGCGCAGTGGAAGCGTGCTGGGCCCATGACCCAGAGGTCGATTGTTGATTCAGACTTCTGTTCTTTTTTTTCAAGTCCCTTATCTAGAGGTCGACCGATTAATCGGCCGGCTGATTAATCGGCCGATTTTTAGCATTTTTTTTACATAATCGGCATCGGCCAATATCCAAGTATATCAAGCCGATTATTAGGCAGGCGCATCTGTGGGCAGCCTAGTGTTGTTGTGGAACATGTGTTCGACGCACGCTGCCCCTAGAGTCATTTTCCAGCAGAGTGAGCAGACCTCATCCAGTGCCTAAGGAAGGAGCTAAGTTCCTTGGAGAAAACAGTAAGGATTAAATTTGTATAACTTCTTGATATTTAATTAAAAACGTTTGATATTTTACTGCCAACTTCGAGAAAAAACGCGACATGACGTTCGGCTACTTTGGATATTGATAGCGTAGTTGAAGTTGCATTATCACAGCAGAAGGGTTGCTATCATGTCACAATAAGTAGCCTAAGCAAGAATTTTGCAATTACAGACTGTGAATCTGAGACTTTTATTTGTTCTGTTTGTGTGTCTTATATTTGAGAGGGTTGTCACTCAATGCAGAGAAATAAGTAATAAAAAAGATACCAACGCGCTATATGCTATTGAAGGACTGGCTTTGGTAAGCTCGGACGTTATCGCTTCTGCTGTCGGTACTGGAGAAATTAAGAAAATACATGTATTATTGCTGTAAAGAGAAAGTTATTTTATCTCGCCAGCCATTTCTATGTATAATAATTCTATGAAACCATTTGTCTGTGATGCAATTTAGCTATTCGCAGTCAGAGAGAGAGAGAGAGAGATCTCGCGCACAGCGAGCACAACACAGCCCTGCTAAATGAGTGACAGAACTAAACATTCAAACGTAGCCTGGTTTAGATCTGTGATATTAGGCTGATTTTATTTTATATTTCGCCTTCCAAAGATTATAAAAAAATATTTATACATAAGCCGCATTCTGCCTAGCACAACTTCCTTCCCTTTACAGCGGTGCACTGACATTTCTCCCTAAAACTCAACGTCAGAATCAGCACGATCGGTGATTGTTGTAAAATGCAGTCTAGCTACTGTTGCTAAATTGCGGGACGCGTTTAATAATAAAAAGAGCGCAAGAGATACCATTCCCAAGGCGGCGCGTGCTCCGAAACACACCGCAACGAGACAAGCAAAGCATAGTCTATTTTGGGTTTCATGTGCGCGTCTAAACGATAAACTATACACAAAAATATGTCTAAACGACCAGCTTGGAGATTCACTTAAACACAGTTTATGTCTTAAATGGATGTAGTTATGGAAATAGTTGGGAGAAAATATGCTGCATCAGGAGTCTATTAGATCTGAACTCAGTCTTAAAGGGGAAGCGTCCTAATAAACATGCTGACGATTGAGCCATTACTGCGAATCAAACAACAAAAGGCAAAGAGAAAATCACTTACAGCTCTTGAATGAATAACTTCTGCATTAATAAGCATTAATCTATCTATGATAAACTATGCAGTGTTATTTTACAATTGATTACTAGATTATTAGATTTATTTTTAGACCACACCTGAACAGTAATGTTAGTAGACCTTCCTGAAATTAAATCACTGTGCCTATATAACGTTTATCTTTGTTTAATATATATATATATATATATATATATATATATATATATATATATATATATATATATATATTATAACAAAGAACTGTTAAGAATACAGTTGAAGTACCGGATCGATAAGCAGTATTGGTAAGATAGTAATACCATTAAAACCTTAACGATACACATCACTAGTTATGCCTGTGCTTCTCTTGGATGCTCTGAATATTGGATTATGTGTCTGGATTGCCCCTTAATTAAAGCTGCATTTGGATCTCAACCTTCGTGTCTCGGAGCAGTTCGTAACACCTGCTTTGTTTATTTATTATATTTGTTATACATCATTTATACAATATGTTTTTACATTATACATTTTTAATTTAAGTGTACAAGTGCAGATTGGTCAAGTGTTCAATAAATGTATTTGTTAAGAAATTTTTTCTATCTTAAGTAATTATTTGTGTTACATTTTATCTTTCACATAAAAGGTTCAAATAAGAGGTTAAAAACAAGCACATATCAGCCAAATATCGGCCAAAATAAATCGGCTACATTAATCGGCCATCAGCTGACCCGGATTGCAAAAGATCGGCATCGGCATCGGCCTGAAAAAAACAATATCGGTCGACCTCTACCCTTATCCCAAAACGGCTTCATGTCTTTCTGTGTGCTGGTGAGTCCTGCTAGATATTTTCGTAATTACAGCAGAAACAACTTAAAATACATTTTGGGGCATACAGATAAGTTTAAGACATCATTAGAGACTATAAAGGGTCCACTTTTATTTGTGTACACTCTCAATAACAACAAAACCTTGTGCAATTGTAAAATAAAGAAAATAAAAAAGGTGAGCTTTCAGCAGTCTCCGTGTTCGCGAGCATATTTCTGAAACATGTCACAAAAATTAACTGAAACTCTGCGAATACTTATCACACAAACATGGAAAATATGTCTAAAGAAAGCTTAAAATGTCTACTTTTAAATAAAACAATTCAAAATTAAAACAAATATTCTCCTGCAATGCAATCTGTATGAAACAAAGCGATATACAGTTTCTCCTGGCTCAACTAATTATCCCTAATGTAATCACACCCACGGGCAGAGGGTGCTATATTCATACTGTAATGTGCTGAGGCAATCAATGCAAATGGTATATGTCCCAGACTGTGCCTTAAAAATAAAGTCATTTCAATTGTATGCTGTATGATATAAATATGGTATGTAATATGATATAAAAATAATATGAATGTTTAGATTATATTTTATCTAGTGTTTATGCTGCCTCATTATCATCAATACTTGTGCTTGCAAATATCTGTTCAGGACATATTAGAAAATCACCATCTTATAATGATTTCTGAAGGATCATGTGACACTGAAGACTGCAGAAATGATGTTGAAAATTCAGCTTTGATCAAAAATGGCATTTTACAATATATTCAAATAGAAAACTGTTCTTTTAAATCTTAAAAATAGTTCACACAATGTTTTTACAGTAATTTGGATCAAATTAATGCAGTCTTGGTGAGCAGAAGAGACTTCTTCTAAAACTTTTATACGGTAGTATAGGTCTAAAATTAAGTAAAGTCTTTATGTAAAGAAAATGTATAGTCAGATTACTTCTTTTAACTTAAAACTTGATTTTGATCATTAACTCTCCTCACATTCATTCTCTTTCTGTCACATTCCTCATTGATAGGCCCAGGGGAGGAGTCTTTGTCTCATCAGGTGTGAATTACCTCAATATTCATGATAGTTCACACCTCCTCGCATACGGACTTTCAACACTAAAGTTGTCTTACAAAAGTTAAATTAGTATATTGTTTTGTATGAATGAGTGATCAGGATGGTTTTCACATCATTTTGTAGCAAAAACTCTAGGCTACAAGATCCAGTTCTCAAAAGTCATGTGGACAAATGTTTAGTATGTGTTATATGGCCTTATTTCAATTACTTAAAATTTTTGTTTTTTGAAAAACCATGCATAAACGTTATTTTCTCAAAAATACAAACCTGTACATACATGTTGCTCACATATTATTGTCGCCCAGTTTGTGCTGAATACAGTGTTATCAGACTTTAGCCATTAATATGTTTTTAAGCAACTGAAAAAAGCACAAATGTCAAGGCATGTCAAAACTTCTCCAGGGCCCAAAACACCCTCAGACCCCAGAGGGTTAAAGCCTTTATTAATTCTGAACATCCAGTCTCTGGGTGTTTCCCCTGGCATAGGCTGACATATCTGGTTCCCCATTCTCACAACACAACAAAGATGTTTCCTCCTCAGTGATACAGTAAACACAATCAATTGAATGACTCTCCATTGTCCTCTCACTCATGTATATGCTTGCAATGGAAGAGACTCTGACACAAAATTTATATCAAAGCATCTTCAAAGGTTTATTGACAGTCAAACATATTTATACCATGCGTCAACGATAACCAGTTTATACCAGTAATTACTAAAGGAGGAAGGCGTGGGAGGAGGAAACATTTTAAGGAAAATATTTTTTACAACATTTTTACTTTTCTTGGATGTTTTTCATTTATACATTTATGAACGAAGACAGTGGAATAATTTTTTTAATTTGTTTTGTCTGAGTGTCTTTATTCTTTGTTTACATTCATTATTGTTGATATGTGTATTTACTTAGAATAGCATTCTGAGATTATATTCTTTTCACCACAGTTTTACTGAGTGGTTATCAGAGTTACCGAAGACTTTGTCAGTTCAAACCAGTATGGCCATTCTCTGTTGACCTCTATAGTCCACAGAACTGCTGCTCACTGGATCTTTTTTGTTTTTGGCACCATTCTGAGTATATTCTAGAGGCTGTTGTGAGTGAAAATCCCAGGAGATCAGCAGTTACAGAAATACTCAAACCAGCCCATCTGGCACCAACAATAATGCCACAGTCCAAATCACTGAGATAAAATTTTTTCCACATTCTGATGGTTGATGTGAACATGAACTGAAGTTTCTGACCCATATCTGCATGATTTTATGCACTGCACTGCTGCCACTTGATTGACTGATTAGAAAATCACATGGATGATTGTTGGCAAGTCGATATAACAACGATATTTCCTAGCCAATTTGATATGTATTGCAATATTGCAATTCTCCTTTTGCTCAGAAAGAGATGTCTATAATTGAAGAACAGCTGTGTCTAAAACAACAATTGTTTCACTATGTAATATATAATTTACAGGTAAAAGGTAGGGATATGCAAAACTATCTATTTAAAACTATCAATTGACTAGTAGTGCAAAGGAACCCATGTATAAGGCTGAATTGTGTCCATTTGTATTCAAAAAATAAATATATACAATATTTAATTTGAACTTAAACTAATTTTGTTATTTTGAAAAATACAGTAAAATATATTACCGTAGGCTATTACTATTATCATATTGATAATTTTGCTACATATAAATAGAGGCTAAAGAGTAAACTTGTTCATGAACCATTTCTGGGGCTGGACAGAATTACACACACACACAAGATAATTCACTTTTTTTCATCTGTTCTTCAAAGTATTATCTGGTGTGTTTCCTCAAGCATGCTTCTTTGTGTCTATCAGCATTTCTTGTCGACAGTGATGGGGGTAAATGTGCAAGATTACCCGACACTGCGCATGAATACCCTGGCTGTTAGATTATAAATATTGTGGGGGCGCGACATGTAGTTTACAGCATCCAACAGTTTGATGAGCCTTTTTACAGCTAAACTATTTATTAAAGCAGTGTCAGACAGAATCTGCAGAATTACTTTAACAAATACGCTCCACAACACCTCTCAAATAAACATTTGAATTATGCATAATAACAGAACCATTTATCACAGCAGCGGATTTTTGATGTATGACAGTGAGCAAACAGTACTTTGATGGCCGTAGCAGCCGCACATTAAAGGACTAAATGTAAAGAATTAAAGAGACAAAACTTCTCAGACAGAAAATCTGTTAGTGCAGAACTCTGCACAAATATAACTTCCTATATTTATCTATTAATCTCTGTAGCATTAAGATAAACATGTATTTTGTTTACTAACAATAATCTGTTGGGGAGGGTAGTTAATCCTGTCCTGAGTTATGACACTGGATCACACTAGTAGCAATAGTGAGCAAGCATAGAAAGGACTTGTTGCGAAATCTCTTATTTTATATTCCTATGTTTTTAATTTTTATTTGAGTCTGATTTTCATGTCAGTATACTTGTAGGAATAATTGTATCCTTTCCCTGACTGCCAGTTGATCCCATCTGCAAATGTCTCATGGGGTCCATTTTTATAAACACCATTCAGATTGGATTTATGGCAGTCATTATACCACCAGGCTCCTTTATAAGTATCAGGACAGCGATGTACAGTTAGGTCGTGATCCTTAGTAGAGAAGGAGCTGTTGTTGTGATATGTTAGAGAGTCACCTGGGGACAAAATGAAAGACGTGTTCGAGTGAAATTCAGCACCTTAAAAACACATTAATTCAGCAAATCTTTGTGAATCAGGTATAATATCAATGGCCCTTTAACTGAAGCAAATAATTTATTCCAACATACAACTCCTATTGTTTTTGTGTGCTCGATATGTCATTGTGTCCAATAATAGGAATAAAGATTTGAGTTTTCACTGAGAACATGATCTAACAGTGAATGTAAAATACATACGTAGAGTTTACCAAAGTGTTTTATCTATTAAAAGAGACCAAATATCGGGGAACAATCCAACACTAAGTACAGAAGTCACAATGCTATATACAAGTATTAATATGAATCTAGAGCATTGCATTTTGATTAAATGATTTTCATTGGAAGTCAGTAATTATTGTCAAGAAGTTTCATGGATAAACAGAAAATAAAAACTTACCAGCAGTACCACTTGTAAATTCACCCAGAAGGAGTTTATAGTTCTCAGATTCCCCCAAGATTTGAAACGACTCGTATTTTGCAAAAGTTTTTACACGGTCAAAGTCTTCAAAATCGATGCGTAATTCATGAGAACCTTTAAGAAAAACAATACTCAATGTTAGGAGCAATGTGCACCCAACTGCACTTAACAAAGAAGCTTTATTGATGGGTTCTGGATATAAGATTACCGAAACAGAGATTAGTTTGATATTATACAAGTTCTGTTTAATTCAGTTTTTACCACAGGGCTGCTTCTATCAAGATTGGTTCCCCGTCTGTCACTCACTTCGACGTTGTGTCGGAGAAGCAACACTAGGGGTCTCTCTTGAGTGCCGAATATGCCTCTGATCTATGAAAAAAGGCCAATGGAATTAGGCAGACAGTATTTGCATACCCCACCCCGGACATACGGGTATAAAAGCAGAGAAATACATCGAAATTTTCTTCTGAGCCGATGGTCGTGTTGCAGTCTGCTACGAGTTACACACCTGTTCCTGTTACCTCTGACACTTGCCTGTTGGATTCGACGGCGCACTTTAGCAGCTTTCCTTCTCTGAACGGCAGTGCAGTTTGCCCCTTGGCGCTTCAACAGCGCTAAAAGAGTAAAAAAATCTAAAAGTGTTTTGTAAAAGAGTGATTTTCTCTAAAAGAGTTATTTCCTCTAAAAGAGAAATATGCAGCTGGCATTGAACGTCCTTATCAGGATGCGTCATTGTAAAGATGCCCTTCCGCCCCTGCGTAGTTCCTGGATGCGGTAGAGTGCTCTCCGCTTCAGACGGCCACAGTCGTTGTCTCGTGTGTCTGGGTTGCGATCACACCGAGGCAGCGTTTGTGGATGGTTTTTGGATGGTTCATGTTCTCACTGCGAGAACATGACCATGGCAACGTTGTGGTCGCGGCTTGCTTTCAACAGAAAGCACGCCACTCCAGCCGCCCCCCGCATTGCTTCTTCCCACGGGATTGAGGACGGTGAAGCTGGCGATGGAGGCGATCTGGGGACGGCAGTGGGTGCAGCTCCGCCAGGTACACCCCCTTGGACCACCCGCCCCCTGGCACGCTCGTTGAATCCCGTCCGTACTCGAGGCAACAACGGCTCGCCTTAAAGCCTGCCAGAGATCCTCTAGATCTCGAGGTGGATGAGCTCACCGCTCCATCGGAGAGCACGGCGTCTGACGCTGATGACTCCCCTGGGCTGCCGCCTTTGGGCCAGCACGCCCAGGCTGATGTCCGATATGCTTGCCCGGGCCGCCAGCATGGGGCTGGACTGGAACCCTCCGTCCCCCCCATAGCCATCTTGGTTTGATGACTGGTTCCTGTGGCTCACAGCCACCCCCCGGTCCCGTTTTTCCCAGAAGTGCATGATTAGCTAACGTCTGCATGGAGGACACCCCTCTCCACACGTCACAAAGCCATTCACTCATCTGCTCTCGCTACCCTCGACGGCGGAGCGGCCCACGGGTACACGCCGATTCCTCAGGTGGACAGGGCTGTTGCGGCCATTTCACATATCCTGCCCCGCCGCAAGCCTGCTGCCATGGGCCATGCCACGTCTGCTCGCCGAGGGCGTCCTCCTGAAGAAACGCCCTGCTCTGCCTCATCCCGGGCCCAGCTCTCAGCCCACGCGTCGAGCACCCCGCAGGAAGTCGACGCCCGCTGTCTCACGGACCCCCTCCAGGACCCGCAAGGCTCCCAGGCGCTCCTAAGACGATCGACCCAGGGACCAAGACGTTAGCTCCGGAGCGGGTAAGCAGACCACTCCGTCACCCGGTGGAGGGCCGGGAGGAAAATCTTTTGTTGAATTTATTTCATTTGCCGCACTCCCTACACAGGGCTGCGGTACCCACATTCTCAGTAAAAGAGCTATTTCCTTTGTCTCTGGGTCACCTGGAATGCAAATGCCATTCTCACGGCACTCTGCTGCCACACCTCAACAGTCCTGGCACACTGGACGCAGACCCTCCGCCCTCAGCCCCACGACTGTCCCCCGGCCATCCGGTTCTGATGAGTCCAGAGGACGCCGCTACAGGACCTCCTCCTCAGTCACTAACCCGCCCCCTGCCAGGTGTGCGGAGCAAAGTAAGTGCTTCAAGTCTTTTCTCAGCACCATAGCCTCAGGACGCATCCGTGCCACCCAACGCCATACTACCTGCTCCACCCCGCTGTGAAGCCCTACCGGGTACGTCAAAAATAATTGTCCCTTTGGTGCCCCTAGCATGGAACTTGGATGCGTGGCTTTCACTTCCCAACCCGTCACGCTGGCTGGCCCGGACCATTTGACTCGGTTATGCAATTCAGTTTGCCAGGCCCCAGCCCCACTTCACGGGCATCCGCTTTTCCGCAGTACATGGCGAACATGCCAAATCCCTGCACATGGAAATCGCTACACTTTTACTCAAAGATGCGATAGAGCCTGTCCCTCCAACCGAGATGAAGAAGGGTTTCTACAGCCCTTACTTCATCGTACCCAAGAAAGGCTGCGGCTTACGACCGATCTTGGACTTGCGAGTTTTCAACCGGGCCTTGCACAAACTCCCGTTCAAAATGCTTACGCAAAAACACATTTTAACATGCGTCCGGCATCTAGATTGGTTCGCAGCGGTAGACCTGAAGGACGCGTACTTTCACATTTCAATTCTGCCTCGACACCAACCCCTCCTACGACTCTTCCATAGTCCTCCCCTTCGGCATGTCTCTGTCCCTTCGTGTCTTCACAAAAGTCGCAGAGGCAGCCCTTGCATCACTCTGAGAAGCCGGCATCCGCATACTCAATTACCTCGACGACTGGCTCATTCTGGCCCACTCCTGAGAGAGACTATGTCAACTGGTCAACCAAGAAAAGAGCAAACTCACCCCGGTTTAGAGTATCTCTTTTCTCTGCATGGATTTAGACTCAGTCAATGTTAGCACGTCTCACCAACGAGCGTGCGCAGTCAGTGCTAGACTGCCTCGCCACCTTCAGGCCAGGCACAATGGTCCCTTTAAAACTTTTCCAGAGGCTCCTGGGGCATATGATATCTTCCACGCGAATTGATGTTCTTCCCGGGCTGAGGTGCGCAGTTAGGTCAGTGCTCTTATTCCTGCAGAAGAGGTTGGAGGGGAGGCTGTCCCCTTCCACTTTGAAGGGCTATGTTGCTGCTATCGCGGCCCACCATGACGCAGTAGATGGCAAGTCTTTGGGTAAGCACGACTTAATCATCAGGTTCCTAAGAGGCGCCGGAGGTTAAATCCTTCCTGGCCAAGCCTGTTCCCCTCCTGGGATCTCTCAGTGGTCCTCACGGGCCTTCAGAGATCCCCCTTCGAGCCGCTAGAATCTGTTGGACTCAGGGCCCTCTCTCTAAAGACTGCCCTGCTGATTGTGCTCGCCTCCATCAAGAGGGTCGGGGACTTGCAAGTGTTCTCTATTAGCGACACTTGCCTGGAGTTCGGTCCGGCAGACACACATGTGATCCTAAGACCGCAACCAGGCTACGTGCCCAAGGTTCCTACCACGACCATCAGAGATCAGGTAGTGAACCTGCAAGCACTGCCCCGGGAGGAGGCAGACCCTGCCCCTTCATTGCTGTGTCCAGTACGTGGCTTGCGTACCTACTTGGACTGCACGCAGAGCTTTAGACGTTCTGAGCAGCTCTTTGTCTGCTTTGGTGGACAGCGGAAAGGGAACGCTGTCTCCAAACAGAGGCTTTCCCATTGTGTGGTGGACGCCATTTCATTGGCCTATCACACCCAGGCCGTGCCTCCCCCATTGCGGGTCCGAGCACACTCAACAAGGAGTGTTGCGTCCTTATGGGCACTGGCCAGGGGCACCTCCCTGGCAGACATATGTAGAGCAGCAGGTTGGGCAACACCCAATACCTTTGCGAGATTTTACAATCTCAAGGTTGAGTCAGTATTGTCCCGTGTTTTCTCAGGTCCGAGCTAGTAAAACTCGGTAACACGCTGACGGACTGGCCGGGTGGATCACTTGCACCTAGCGCCCTTTCCCAAACTGTGCGCTATCTCTCCCAGGAGATTCCGTATATTCTGATCCCTGGATGACTCAAATCTACCCTGTACTGGAATATGTGCTCCACATGTCAGGACTCCTGCATGAACTCCTCCTGTGTGTATTTTCCACGGTACGGTCCCCTTGCGAGCTGCAACTCCCCCTTAGGCAGTTCCAGCTGCCCTCCGGTCGCCGTGCTGTAGCAACTCCCCCCTCCTTGAGGCTGGATCTACCACCGCGCCATTTTTCCACCTTGTTCCCCTGCTTAGGGTAACCAAAAGGACTCCGACGACTTTTTATGGGGCATTGGGGAAGGGTACGTGCAGTCTGACACAACTGGTCGCCTTTGCATGTGAAATACCTGCCCGCTCTTGTGTCAGCAGTACATGTACACGGCTCAGCGCATGGCGTGATTTGAATTAGACCCCTAGTGTTGCTTCTTCGACACAACGTTGAAGTGAGCGATAGACGGGGAATGTCTAGGTTACGTATGTAACCTCCGTTCCTTGATGGAGGGAACGAGACGTTGTGTCCTCCCGGCCACATCGCTGAGCCGAGCCACTGAAGAACTCGACATATTTCTCCGCTTTTATACCCGTATGTCCGGGGCGGGGTATGCAAATACTGTCTGCCTAATTACCATTGGCCTTTTTTCATAACTCAGAGGCATATTTGGTGCTCAAGAGAGACCCCTAGTGTTGCTTCTTTGACACAACGTCTCATTCCCTCCATCAGGGAACAGAGGTTACATATGTAACCTAGATGATTTCTGAACCTGCAAAAGCTGGCAAACTTTCCCTTCACTGAACTTCTTTGCCACAGTCTACTCCCTGTTTCTTTACTGAATGTTCATTTTGACAGAGAACAGCTGTATGGAGTTTTGATTAGATGCACATAGTCAAAATGAAAAGACAGCGAGTGCAGTGAATGTACCTGTTTCTGTTAATAAATGAATGTTCTCATTTCCCAGCCAAAACTCTGTCTGCTTGATGCCAAACCCTCTCTTGTATGAATTCCAGTCCTGAAAGAAATCCACTGATCCATCAATACGTCTCTGAAATACCTGCAGTGGCATCATAACAAGTTTGAGAAAGAAGTGCAGTGAAATACCTGCATGAGTAAATTAATAGAAATTGATTAAATATTTTAAATGAATAAAAGTCACTCATCAGCCAGTGGTTTCTGAACCTATTTAAATGGACACTCAATAAAATAGGGGATTGTTTTAAACTGGACCCCAGACCACAGTTTGGGATCCTACAAGCTGTGGAATGAGGAAGGGGTTTGTGAGATCACTTACAAGCCAGCCTCCTCCATCTGTGTGCATGTCACAGTACACACTGATGGGTTTCTTGCTGGCTGTGTACACCGTGTACCAGTCACTTAGTGTGTTTCCTTGCTCCAGCAGCTCCTTACAGCTCACAGCACCTGCATTGATAGCAAACAGTCTGTCAAAAATAAACAAGCCATTTATAAATCTTTGTGCATCTTTAAGTTTAATAACTGGATGCACACATGATGGCAGCAAACTGTGAAGGGTATTTGAAAGCAGAACGTCTTGTTATTGTATAATGTAGGGCCAGGATCACAAGAGCAATTCATGAAATCACTCACAGCAACTGGAGGATATCTTCAACATTGAGTTGGAAAATCATTGGGTTGTTGAATGATGGTGGTTATGTTGGAACTTAGAAATCTGTTGTATTGTGTTAAAATTGTATGAATTGAGCTTTCTTATGTTGTTCACAGTGTGCTTCTTTCATGTACATCCAAAGTTATTCAACTTTAAAGCTGCACATGGACTTTCTAATCACCCTGTATATACAGTACTCTTGGATTGTTGAGCAAGGCTGCATCCTGTGACCCAAGAGGCTGACTAACTAAGACACACACTGTCAGCAGTGCTGTTGTAAGGCTGACATCAAGAGGTTGTAAAAGTCAAAGAACTCTGTGAGAACCAACGTCATAAAACTCTCACACAGATGAACATCTCCACCCAAGATAACACTCTTTACTTGCTAAGGACCATACAACGCAAATCCCATTTTGACCTCTATCTCACCTAAGGGCAATTTAGAATGACATCCTTTTCTGTAATAAGAGGTTTTCTGTTCATACATGTTTGATATCATTCAAGAGGTCGCAGTGCGACTGGTAAGGTGGTCTCATTCCCTTTTCAGAAAAACCAAATCTCCATTAAGATTTGAGAACTTAACAAAATCCTGCACTCTATTTGAGACATGTCCCTCCCAAATCTCCCACAGGGACCACATGCTGTATGCAGATTAGGTATATTCTTTGTAAACATCAAAGGACCTAATCAGTCACAAGTTTCAAAGGTCTTTGCCAAATGCTGTATAATTCTGTAGGTCTGTCCCATCCCTGCCTGTATGTTAATGAGGTATGTCCCCAGGACTTCCAAACCTAACCACTCCTCAAATTCCCTTGTTCATGGTTTGGGTATTTAAGGAAAGGCAACACATTACTCAGGGCTCTCTGTAATCAGACGATCCCAAACAGTTTACTGTTTGTAATTTATTTCAGGTCATAGCAATTCGAATTTCTTATGTTTTGATAAAATGTCTAACTTTGACTTATCAGTGTCTAATTGGAATTGATGAATTGATTGTTACCTGGTCAATAAATTGTCAACATTTGATTTTATTCTGACTGACTCTGACATTGTGTTTCCCAAACAGATTAAACGATTCGTATGTTACCGCAAGCCTGCGTCAGATTAGTGACGACTAATATTTGGCATCGATTCAAGTGTGCAAAGTGGTTTGCAAAGACAAAAAGGGAATTTCCGTTTAGGACAGCAAACGCTGCTTGACCAATCTAAATCTGGGTGTCTTACCTCTGTTTTAATTTGATGTTTCTCCAGATAAGTGTACGTGGGAAACCACGCATGGCCAATCCAAAGCTATTATAAGAGAAGTTATGTTGGTCAACTTACATCTGTAATAGTGGCCATGACCTCTACTGAAGAAAACGTTACGTTATATTCAAGTGTATGCAATTCCATGGGGCTATACTGAAGTATCTTTGATTGTGTAAACGTGAACGTGACCGATCTCAGGTATATATCAATTACCTCTGTTTGATGATCCAATACTGACCGCTTGTGATCGTGAGACCTGCGGTGTAGAGAAAACACGCGAGGACCTCAAAGCGACATAGTTTATTAATCTAAACGGGTAAAGTACAATTAAAGGAGTTAAAAGAATAATCAAACATTCGCTCACTTTTAATGATGCTCAGATATCATTAAAACCTTTTTCATTTATGGAGTCAGATGAAATAACGAGGTAATACATAAGAGAAAATGTATTTCATTTAATCTTGTTGTGTTGCGTAACAAGAAAGACAGTAACGCGCAGAGACCTTCACCCGTATTATTGGAGACCGTCATTGGACCGATAAACGGGCTTACACTGTTAAGGACAGCCTCAGTATTGCTGTGTGTTTTGTGCTTTAGGTACAGAGGACCACATTCATTGAGAGCTTTATATGTCAGAAGCAGCATCTTAAAATCAAGAAGTCAGTGCAAGTCTGCAATACAGGGGGGATTTGTTTCATATCTCTTGGTTGTTGTTACAACTGTCCGGGTGCCTTAGATAAAAGAATACACTGGTGAAAGTGTTTAGTGAATGAGTTTCATTGTGTTTTTAATCTCCACTCACCTGTTTGAATTGAGGATAGACAATCACCCTTTTCCCCTGCGGAAAACATGAATCAAGTCACTGACAGTTTGATGAAGTGTTAATATTTTTTACAAACACTTACAGTATCCTTTCTGTAAAGATATATTTGATTGGTATTGTTTTGTTAGGAGTAAGAAAATGTAAGCATTAAGTTTAAGTTACAGAAGATAAACATTCTCTTCATTTATTCAGTATGCTAATGTGTTCCAGGAATATTCATTTCCTATGTGTTTCTATTTAGGTCATGTTCACTTTAAGAACGCTTGGTTCTAAATGTCCTATCTCGTGACCCGTAGTCAGGAAAACTCTCGCACTTTACGCGCGCTTCCAAGTCTGTTATTTCCAGAGCATTTCAATTCATATCTGTCGACTTCTTGTGTCTGGAGTAGCATCGTCGGTATTTATATTTTGTTTTGTGAGATTGTCTGTATTTATCCTTCATTATTTTTGTCAAAAATAGTTTGTAGAGTGTAATCTGAAGAGATAGTCTGAATGTCCGGCTATGTGTATTCTAGCTCTCGCGTGTGTCATTAATAAGTTGCACGTTGATGGTGCTCTAATGTCCTTAATGTTGTTCACGTGTATTTCTGCTCTTATATTAATGTAAACTGAGTATAAACGATATGCAACGGTAATAGTGCAAGTTAGTCTTTATTCATGTGAAGTTGAGATTGAATGAAAGTGGCGTTATGCTAATTTTTTCCTTGCTGTTTGTTTTGCAGTTTCACTTTTTCTCTAACTCCAATAAACCTGTGGAACCAAAAATTAATCTTCAGAGTCTTGGTGTGGGGGAAAAGTTTAGCTGGCCGTCAGGATATTAAGCAGTCATAGCGAGGACGGCACAGGTATTGAATTGATAGATCACATTTTGAATGATACAATGATAAAGGCATTAGCCATTTCAATATTCCATAGAATAGCTCTACCTTTGATTCCTGCTGGGCCTGGATTTCCAATGGGTCCAGAGTCGCCTTTCACTCCTAAAAACACACAGAATAAAAGAGTTCAGCAGACGGAGAGACCTGATGCTCTCTCTGGACCACCTAGCATGCCTCTGTTCAGAGTGATAATGAAACAGAAGAAATGTTGACATGAAGGGAGGCCTGAGAGGACTTGAACAGCACACTTGGCACCTCTTCAGGAGGAATTGAAATGTGACGACGTGCAATTTTATACAATTCAATGATTCTGTTCACCTTTGTCACCAACTGGACCCATCTTCCCAGGTACTCCAGGGTCTCCTTTCATGCCTATAAAAGGATACAAGACATTTTAGAAGTTCAGCCACTGCACTCCTCTGGTACACAACATTAATCAGGAATATAATTAAAATAGAATTAAATTACAAGAATATTAGATGAAACAGTGTTACTGTACCTTCACCCCCTGCAAGACCCTGATCCCCTTTACTGCCCGGGGTTCCAGGAATGCCATTGGTCCCCGGCACTCCAGGAAGTCCTGGACACCCTTGGAGGAATGTCAGCCTCTCATTGTCATTCAGACCCACCAGCTTCACCTCTTTAACACAGGAGAGGAGTGCAGATTCAGAGAGGAGAGCAGGAGGAGCCATTGCTTCTTGTACTGTGATTCTTGAAATATGTATTTTTTGTAATAACTCTAAATTGCCCTGGGTGAAGGGGGAGCATCTGCTAATAAATGGGCAATAATCATAATAGTAACATTAATTAATCTTAACATGTGAATGATTATAAATGATAAAAACATAAGTCTTCAATCAGGTTATAAAAACAAGCAACATTTGGTGCCATATTTGAAAATGTTATATATATATATATATATATATATATATATATACATATATATATATAATCAATTATTCTACACATTTATAATTTCCTTAAATAACATTTACATTCTGTAAAATATATTATTATTATTATTATTATTATTATTATTAAAGAAATATTTTCAAATAATATTTACTTTGTGAAAAATATTTTAGTTAATTGAAATAATGACTTTCCCCAGATTTGGTTCAAATACATGTATAACTTCTCTTTTTTTATAATCACCATATTTAAATGATATTGTAGTGAATTGTGTACTTGAAGTGACATTTTAAATGAAGTAACAGTACTTACCAGGGCAGGTTTGTTCAGCATTGTAGTATGAAGTACAGCACAGTATGAGTAACAGACTTATCGTTGCGTTCGGGAGCAGCATTCTCCAAGCCTCTTGCTCTTGATTTGTAGCACTGTGAAGTTTACTCAAGATTTCCTGACCTATTCCGATTCCTCAAATATTTCTATTTTGGTATAGTTTAAACTGAACCTAATGTCCTTCTCACCTCTAAAGATGGTTGATCTGTAGAGTCACTTCTTTATCAAAAGTTCGGTGTACACTTGCAAGTAAAGAAATAAGTTGAGCAAAACTCTCGACTAAGTCAAAACAGTGCAAGTCTTTATTTCTTTAAAAACTGCAGCTCTTCTTCCCAGGCACAGGCAAGAATTGACATAAGAGAAGTATCACAGTACATTTATAGTTCAGAGTTGCATCCTATGTCCAATTGGAACTTCACCATGCACCTGTATGTCACTGATCATGCTCTCTCTCCTCCAATCTGCTCCTCATCCTGGACTCGGACACTTGCTGTGCATGCGGTGTTCAGGAGGTAGATGCGTGTTATTGTACTCTGAAGCGAGGTTTTTAAATAAAATTTGTTAGAACAAACACGTTGCCCAACAATCAACGGAACTCGGCCGTTTTTACTATCACCTACTCACATCCTTTCTCAGTCATGCTACACATGGTTTCATAACTTCCCTTATCTAATCAACCATCTGGAATGGTCTTTTCCTGTAAAGATAATCATTTGCGGGGTTTACACAGACAAGCACAGGATTTTCTTTTCTCTTCTTGCTCGTCTGTTTCAGGAAATTCAAGAAATCATCAACCCATCGAACAAGAGATTCTCTGCATGAAAATAAGAGTGGATATTCAAACACTGCGGACGCCTTCAAAGAACATCATCTGAGAATACTCCCTAACCTGGAACCCCCAGGGAATTAGGGAAAGGGGGTGACCCAAAAACACCTGGAGACACTGAGGCAGAACTGAAAAAGACTGGAAAGAAGGAAAGAGAAAAGATAGCCCAAAGTCAGGTCAGCTGGAAAACATTTGTTGATGGCCTATGCTCCTCTTAGGAAAATAGGCATAAGTAATGCCTTATTTCCACTGGCACACATTTGCAGCGGTGACACATGATCAATTGAGTATTGGAGCTGGTGTTTCTGGGAGAAGTACAGAACCACACTGACTACAGTGTGATTGACACTTGTAATTTAAAAATATTTGCAAGAGTATGTGCTGATTATTAATCAGCAAAGTGGCATGAAATGAGGGAGAGTGATTTATGTACACACACCGTATCCCTCAGTATAGTAATGGTGATCTAACCCTACCACACACTAAACACACATACATTATCCATAGCCGCTTTATTATTGACCACGATGAGCCGGAGCCTAACCAGGCTGTCACAGGGTGCAAGGCGGGACTGCATTCTGGATGGGATACCAGTCCATCGCAGGGCAACTACCACACACTGTACCCCTCAGAATAATAATATTAATCCAACCCCATCAATCCTTGTATTCATCAGTTTGACTTTGCTGCCTGGATGCCCAATGCCTCTCCCACCCTGTGCCAGCCTCTTCCCACCAAGTAAAGACCTGCTCTGAGCTCACTGAGCACACCCCATCCCACACTTATGAAGACTTCCCAGATAAAACAACATGTTTAATTTAAAGCATTGCTGTAAAAACAGCATTGATTTAAGAATTGGTTTACGACACCAGTCCTGCTGGTTTCTGCTCTGAATGAGCTCTTAATGACTTAACTGAACTAATAATTTTACTTTCAAAATTTTTTAGATTATAAAATGTTGGAGAATTAACTTATATTGAAATGTCTAACTCTTTAAAATAATTAAAAAGCTCAGATTAGAAAAATAGTTAAATTAAAATGTTTTGTAATTGAGAGATCAGTTGGAACAAAAACCAGCAAACACAGGGGGTCCCCAGAACTAGATTTGGGAAACACTGACTAAAGAGTATATAGAGCAGTGGTGCCCGATCCTGGGCTGGAGGGCCTGGTTTTTGTTCCAACTGTGCCCTAAATTACTTAATTTAACCTTGGTCCTCTTAAGTAATTTAGTGTACAGAAGGGACACTGCCCTCTAAGACAAGGATTGGAGATCCCTGACATAGAGAGAACAGATTTTTTTTTAATTGCATTTCTCAGGATACCTCCATTGGTATTCTGTGATTAATTTGAAGCTATTATTGAACATTTAGGAGTACTGAGTCATTGGACATAATTATGTCTCAATGTATTTGCTGTTTATAAACCAAATGAAGAAATCTTGTTAGTTAATTTATTAAAATGCTAGGAAACACTTGGAAACAATGCTTGGGTATTTTGATGGATGGCTAATCAGTTATAAAATGAAAATGCATTTTAATGTAACAAGGGTTTCCTTCCTTGTATATTTCTGTCTACATGTGTATCTGTTTGTCTGTCTACACATTGTGATGTTATGAGTACAGTAGGTTACGAACTCCATTACCCAGCAGGCCACAGTGGTGACGGACAGGAAGGGAATGGAGGTAGCCAGGTGGGTAGCACTGGAGTGTTATGTGAAAGCTGTCAAGTAAAGAATGTTAAACCAGCAAATACGCCTCATTTGCTTATTATAAAGTTTAAGCAAAGCAACACATGGTTGTCAGAAGTGGCCGTGAGCAGCTACGGAAGGAAGATTTGCCGCGGGAGAATGACGGAAAATAAAGAAAAATCTCCGGTCACGTGAGTGTAACGTGCTAACAAGGCAACATGCTAAAAGAGTTTGCTACGCCGTGTGATGGCTACAAGTGGCAGTGGAAGTGAAGCGGGGGACGAGGGACAGATCGAACAAGTAGAAGAGGATCTTGTGCCCGAATCGGAGGACATCCAGCAACGGGAGAGGGCTGGGGAAGTCCTGATACCCCGACGTTCAGTAATGGAGAGGCTAAGTCCACCCACTTCCATGCAACTGACTGGTAATCTTGCTGATAATTGGAAGCGTTTTAAGCAAAGATTTAATATATATTTAGCAGCAAGCGGAGCAGGGGGTGAGGATGAAAAATTGAAAGCTCACATCCTTTTGCATGTTATGGGAGAAGATGCTTTGGATATATATAATAGCTTTCAGATGGATGAAGCTAATCTGACTTTAGCAGAGCTAATGACAAAGTTTGAAGAGTACTTTGTGCCTAGTCAGAATGTGACATTTGAGAGGTATAAGTTTTTCACCCATGATCAAAAGCAAGGAATACCGTTTGACCAGTACTTAGCAGAGCTTCACATACTAAGCAAAACATGTGAATTTGGCACCCTGAGAGATTCACTAGTGAGAGACAGGATTGTTTGTGGCACAGTGGATAATGCACTTGGAGAAAGACTGCTCAGAGTGACTGGACTTACATTAGACAAGTGTGTCACTATGTGCTGAGCAGCAGAAACCACTCGAGCACAAGCAAAAGAGCTTCGGAGAGGTGAAACTACAGTGCATGCAGTACATAAAGAACAAATGAAAAGGAAAACATTTACCAAGCAAAAAGGACAGAATGAGAAATCTGTAGAATTCAAATGTGGTAAATGTGGAGGCAGCCACAAGCCAAAATCATGTCCTGTATATGGAAAATCCTGTAACAAATGTGGAAAGAGCAATCACTATGCAAGATGTTGCAAGTCAGCTTTTAAATAGAAAGTTCACGCAGTTGGTGAGGATGAAGAGGAGGACAAAGAGTTCATTGTAGATGTGGTGCGTGCCCATAAAACAGAAAAAGAGGAGTGGATTGTGCCAATAAAGGTGAATGAGACAATAATACCATTCAAGCTAGATACAGGTGCCCATGTAAACCTGTTATCTTTTGAAGACTATAAAAAATTGACAGTAAAAAGCACAATTCATCCTATAAAAACAAAAGTGACAGGATACACTGGAGAACGTGTTCCTGTTAAAGGCGGATGCTTCGCAACCTTCAAACACAGAGGCCAGCAGATAAGAGCATTGCTGCTGATCATGGATACAAGTGCACAACCAATTCTGGGACTCAAGGCATGTACAAAGCTCAATCTGGTTAAAAGAGTGTTTGTCGTGACATCAGATACTGCAAATGATCATGACTCACTCATGGAGGAGTATAAGGACTGTTTCGAAGGACTTGGATGTCTACCTGGAGAACACAAAATACGTGTGGATAAAAATGTGCCTCCTGTTGTGCATCCTTGTAGGAAAATCCCTTTTGCGTTGCGTGGAAAACTGAAAGAGGAACTAGCGTGCATAGAAAAATTGGAGGTCATCAAGAAAATAGATGAGCCAACTGAATGGGTGAGCTCGCTGGTTGTTTTGCAAAAGAAAACAGGAGCTCTGAGAACGTGCTTGGACCCAAGGGACTTAAACAAAGCGATAAAAAGAGAACACTTTAAGTTACCAACCAGAGAAGAAATCATGGCACAGTTTGCTGGAGCTAAATGGTTCAGTAAACTAGACGCTTCGTCAGGCTTCTGGCAGCTGTGGCTGGACGAGGAGAGTTCGAAACTGTGCACGTTCAACACACCTGAGGGCAGGTACAGGTTTCTTCACCTGCCGTATGGTATTCTGTCAGCACCTGAAGTCTACCATAAGACTATAAAAATGATCTTCAAGCACATACCAGGAGTAGAGACCATGATGGATGACATCATAGTCTGGGGCTCGCATCGAGAAGAACATGATGAAAGACTGAGACAAGTGTTAGACAAGACAAGGGAAGTGAATCTGAAACTTAACAAAGACAAATGTGAGTTTGGAGTGAAAACACTTTGTGGGAGATGTTGTCAGTGAAGAGGGAGTGAAGCCTGACCCGAGAAAAACGTCAGCAATCAACAAAATGGAAAGACCAAACAACAAAGATGAGGTCAGACGTTTTCTGGGAATGGTCACCTATCTGGCCAAGTTTGTCCCACAGTTGTCAGCGCAGTCAGCACCTCTCAGGAGTCTTCTCGAACAGAAGAATGAATGGATCTGGTCTCATGAGCAGGAGAAATGTTTTGTGAAACTGAAAGAGACTCTGACACAGGAGCCCGTGTTAAAGTTTTATGACCCAGAAAAAAGAACAAGGATCTCAGCAGATGCGTCACATTATGGCCTGGGTGCGGTGCTGCTGCAGCAATACGACGAGCAGTGGCTACCTGTCGCCTATGCATCCAGAGCCTTGACAAGCGCGGAGTCCAGGTACGCTCAAATTGAGAAGGAGCTATTAGCGAGCATGTATGCATGTGAACGCTTTCACCAATATGTCTATGGTCAAGCTTTTGAAGTAGAAACTGACCATAAACCTCTGGTGTCCATCATGTCCAAACCTCTGAATGACTGTCCTGTACGGATACAACGCATGCTAATCAGGCTGCAAAAATATGACGTGCACATGATATATACACAAGGGAAATACATGTACACCGCCAACACCTTATCTAGAGCAGTGGATAAAGGGGAACATCCGGACAGCGAGAGCAATGCAGAAATACAGGCATACGTGGACATGATTGTGACAAATCTGCCAGTAACAGCGGACAGAACAGAACAAATTATGGGAGAGACAAATGCAGACGAAACGTTGAAAGAACTCAAGCATGCAATACAGATAGGATGGCCTGAAAACAAAAAGGATTGCCCCACGAACATAAAAGACTATTGGAACTGCAGAGCCGAGCTCACTGTGGTGGATGACTTAGTGTTGAAGGGGAGCAAGTTTGTTATTCCATCATCATTACGTAAACAAATGCTCCAAAAGATACACGAAGGCCACCTCGGAGAATTCAAGTGTAAACGACGGGCAAGAGAAGTAATGTACTGGCCGAGAATCAACCAAGATATCAGCCAGACAATAGCGTCATGTGAACTTTGTCACACCCACAGGCCAAAACAACAAGCTGAGCCGCTGATGACTCATCCGGTGCCAAACAGACCTTACTACAAGGTTGGAACTGACCTATTTGACTGTAATGGAAAGAGTTACATAGTGGTCACTGACTACTTTTCAAACTATCCAGAAGTTGGAGCGCTGCAGTCAATATCAAGCAAGGCAGTCATCAGCTACCTCAAGGCTGTCTTCGCCAGACATGGTGTCCCATGTTAATTGTTTTCGGACAATGGGCCCCAGTTTTCCAGCAGCGAGTTTGCTGCCTTTGCCAAAGAATGGGGGTTTCAACACTCTACGTTGAGTCCAACCTATCCAAAGTCCAACGGCTTGGCAGAAAGCTCTGTGAAAACAGTGAAAAACATGATGAAAAAAGCGCAGGACAGAGATGACTTTCAGAAAAGCTTACCGATCTATAGGAGTGCACTTCTACAGAACAGGCTATCACCAGCCCAAATGCTGATGGGTAGACACTTTCGCTCTAACCAACCAATAAATGAAGACCTGCTTACACCAAAAAGTGCTCATAAAGTCAGAAAAGTAAAAGAGGAACAGAAAGTGAAACAAAAACATTGGTTTGATTGAACGGCAAAGCACCTGCCAATGCTGAAGCCTGGAGACATGGTGCATCTCAGGGACATCGCTACAGGCACATGGAGACAAAAGGGACAGGTGGAGGAGGAAGTTGCTCCACGCTCCTACAGGATCCAGACGGAGAATGGAGTGTTTCTGAGCAGGAACCGCACAGATCTTCAACTGCAGCTGAATGAAAAGGACACTACAGCTCAGGAGATGGTTCAGCAGGACACGGTTGAATCTACAGAGCTAACTGACAAGGGACTAACAGCAGTGTCTGTGTCACCAACAGCTGCGACACCTACTAAACTGTTGAAATCGCCAGCTGCTGACATACAGGCTAGACCTAAGAGACATGTTCAGCCACCTAAAAGGTTGATCGAAAGTTGCTAAAGTTTCTTTAGTTTAGTTGGTTTAACAAAGGAGCAACATGGACCTTTAAGTTTGTCTATATCTAAAAAAAAATAAATAAAAAAAAAAAGTTTAAACTGAAAAAGTTGTTTACATGTATAGTTAAGTGTTAAAAAATATATATACATATATATAAATATAACAGCACTTGAAGATGGTTATGTTTCTACAGGGATAAATGTTATTTTGTTATTGAGGTAAATATTATTTTATTAAAGGGGGAAAGATGTGATGTTATGAGTACAGTAGGTTAAGAACTCCATTACCCAGCAGGCCACAGTGGTGACGGGCAGGAAGGGAATGGAGGTAGCCAGGCGGGTAGCACTGGAGTGTTATGTGAAAGCTGTCAAGTAAAGAATGTTAAACCAGCAAATACGCCTCATTTGCTTATTATAAAGTTTAAGCAAAGCAACACACACATTGCTCTGTGTGACTGGACATGCATCTATCTGTCTGTGTATCAATCTTTGTAGAATTCAATATAATGATGAATAATACAATCTTAAACACGATATTACATGATTATTATTATTTATTTATTTAAAAAAAATATATATACATATGACATAAAATTACCCTTTTTTATTTATTTTATAATTACTGCATGTTAAATATATACACTCACCGAAAGGATTATTAGGAACACCTGTTCAATTTCTCATTAATGCAATTATCTAATCAACCAATCACATGGCAGTTGCTTCAATGCATTTAGGGGTGTGGTCCTGGTCAAGACAATCTCCTGAACTCCAAACTGAATGTCAGAATGGGAAAGAAAGGTGATTTAAGCAATTTTGAGCGTGGCATGGTTGTTGGTACCAGACGGGCCGGTCTGAGTATTTCACAATCTGCTCAGTTACTGGGATTTTCATGCACAACCATTTCTAGGGTTTACAAAGAATGGTGTGAAAAGGGAAAAACATCCAGTATGCGGCAGTCCTGTGGGCGAAAATGCCTTGTTGATGCTAGAGTTCAGAGGAGAATGGGCCGACTGATTCAAGCTGATAGAAGAGCAACTTTGACTGAAATAACCACTCGTTACAACCGAGGTATGCAGCAAAGCATTTGTGAAGCCACAACATGCACAACCTTGAGGTGGATGGGCTACAACAGCAGATGACCCCACCGGGTACCACTCATCTCCACTACAAATAGGAAAAAGAGGCTACAATTTGCAAGAGCTCACCAAAATTGGACAGTTGAAGACTGGAAAATGTTGCCTGGTCTGATGAGTCTCGATTTCTGTTGAGACATTCAGATGGTAGAGTCAGAATTTGGTGTAAACAGAATGAGAACATGGATCCATCATGCCTTGTTACCACTGTGCAGGCTGGTGGTGGTGGTGTAATGGTGTGGGGGATGTTTTCTTGGCACACTTTAGGCCCCTTAGTGCCAATTGGGCATCGTTTAAATGCCACAGCCTACCTGAGCATTGTTTCTGACCATGTCCATCCCTTTATGGCCACCATGTACCCATCCTCTGATAGCTACTTCCAGCAGGATAATGCACCATGTCACAAAGCTCGAATCATTTCAAATTGGTTTCTTGAACATGACAATGAGTTCACTGTACTAAAATGGCCCCCACAGTCACCAGATCTCAACCCAATAGAGCATCTTTGGGTTGTGGTGGAACGGGAGCTTCATGCCCTGGATGTGCATCCCACAAATCTCCATCAACTGCAAGATGGTATCCTATCAATATGGGCCAACATTTCTAAAGAATGCTTTCAGCACCTTGTTGAATCAATGCCACATAGAATTAAGGCAGTTCTGAAGGCGAAAGGGGGTCAAACACAGTATTAGTATGGTGTTCCTAATAATCCTTTAGATGAGTGTATATATATATATATATATATATATATATATATATATATATATATATATATATATAGAATATATATATATATTTGTCACTCTGCAGGCTGCAGAGTCATCCCCAACAGTGGTTTTTGTAAGTACTGTGTCTTGTATAGACACCAATTCTGGTGCACACTAACATTTGTCAAATACCGGTAATTGCTCAACTCAATTTATCACAGAACTGTACAACAGGTATTAGAAATTGATCGTTTGCAAAATATACGTTGTATAATACACATGATGGTAAATGTTTTACTAAATAAATAACAACAAAACACGAACAGTAACAGATTTTCTGAAAGGTAAAGGTAAGAGAGTTTATTTATGAAGGTCTGAAACAGAGACTAACAGAATTTTTATTTTTTATTTTTTAAATGTAGTACTAGAAGGCGCAAAACAATTACAGCCCAAAAGTAGACAAATCTAAATCTAAAATAAAATTGCCAAAATGTTTTAATTGATCAATTTAAAAAATATTCAGCGAAATAAGACACTTTACAGAGCATTTAAAAGGGACAAAAAAACAAAGTAGACAGAAAGAGTACTTGGAACTGCAAACACACTGCAAAAACTGCAAAAAGGAAGTTAGAGAGATGGATGGATAATTGCAAAGCATGTGACCTTGTTTATTTTGATTTCCAGAAAGCTTTTGACAAAATCCTGCATAAAAGATTAATTCTCAAACTGAACACAGCAGGGATTCAAGGAAATGCATGTACATGGATTAGGGAGTGGTTAACATGTACAAAACACAAAGTACTGCTTAGAGGAGAAACCTCAAAATGGAGCAAGGTAACCAGTGGAGTACCACAGGGATCAGTATTAGATCCTCTGCTATTACTAATCTACATTGACTTGGATTATGGTATAGTAAGATGACATCAGATGACACAAAAATAGGAGGAGTGGCCAACAACTGCTGCAGCAGAAAAGGTCATTCAAAATGACCTAGACAAGATTCAGAACTGGGTAAACACATGGAAAATGGCATTTAATAGAGAAAGGTGTAAGGTACTGCATGCAGCAATAAAAATGTGCAAACTAAAATATCATATGGGAGATACTAAAATTGAAGAAGAAATCTATGAAAAAGACCTAGGAGTTTATGTTGACTGAGAAATTTCTTCATCTAGACAATGCGGGGAAGCTATAAAAAAAGGACAACAAAATGTTGGATATATTGTGAAAAGTCCATCCAGCCATCCATCCATCTTCAACCACTTATCCGAAGTCGGGTCACGGGGGCAGCAGCTCCATCAGAGTGCCCCAAACTTCCCTATCCCAAGCCACATTGACCAGCTATGATTATGATGTTCCCAGGCCAGTGTGGAGATGTAGATGTCCCGAGGCCTCCTCCCAGCTGGATGTGCCTGAAACACCTCCCTAGCGAGGTGCCCTGGGGGCATCCTTACCAGATACACAAACCACCTCAACTGGCTCCTTTCAATGCAAAAGAGCAGCGGCTCTACTCCAAGCTCCTCATGGATGACTGAGCTCCTCGCCCTATCTCTAAGGGAGAAGCCTGCCACCCTTCTGAGGATTGTGAAAAGTGTTGAATTTAAATCAAGGGAAGTAATATTAAAACTGTACAATTAGGGGCCTGGATAGCTCAGCTAGTTCACTAGTTCGAATCCCAGGGCGTTCTGAGTGACTCCAGCCAGGTCTCCTATGCAACCATATTGGCCTCGTTGCTAGGGATGGTAGAGTCACATGGGATAACCTCCTCGTGGTTGCTATAATGTGGTTAGTTCTCGGTGGGGTGTGTGGTGAGTTGAGCATGGATGCCGCGGTGGATGGCATGAAGCCTCCACACGTGCTATGTCTCCGTGGCGACGTGCTGAACAAGCCACGTGATAAGATGCACAGGTTGACGGGCTCAGACGCGGAGGCAGCTGGGATTCGACCTCTGCCAACCGGTCACTACGTGTTATTATTATTTATTTCTTAGCAGACCTTATCCAGGGCGACTTACATTTTTTACAAGATATCACATTATGTGTTACATACAATAGTATCCAGAAATCCATAACCTCTCACCCAATCCCCAAAACGTCCTATTTTCAGGTCAAAATTAAGCTCTCCATTCAAAACCATTTAATCTTGCTGAAAAACCAAACTTTGCCCTCAGACATGGCACACAAGCCCTCATACACCGGTGAGATAAATTCAAAACAATACTACAAAAACCGGTAAGATGTTGCTTGTAGTTCTCCCCCTCAAAAATTTTTTCACATGATGAACACAAAAGACACAACAAATATATAAATATTTTATTCCTTAATGTACTGTACAGTGCAATATACCAAACAACAACAAAAAAATTATTCTGCCCCAGCATCCTTCATAGTCATACCATTGACAAGGACATGGTCAACTAGAGTGGCACGAATTTCATCCGACTGCTTGTCGTCGTCATCGTCTCCTCCTCCTCTCTGGTGTCCTCGACCTCTTCCTTCATGTCTTTCTGGATCCATTTTTCCAAAACTGAATTAATTGACTCAGGCCCTTTTGTCTATATATTGAAGGTTCTGATTGGTGTGTGATCATTTTTGACTCTTGGTGTTTCCACCTGGGTAATTGTGTGCTTATTGAGCTTAAGCTGTGTTGACTTGCGTGAACAATATTCAATGCTAGTGCTTTCTAAGTGACCACATGCTGTAAGCAATGAGAAATGAAGGGATATGTGTGTAGAGTTTTGCAGTGACAGTTCAACAAACTTGGCTCATGTGTCAAAACAGGAGAATAGTGTTTATAGTTTAGGGAAATTGGTGTGCTTTATGATAAATGGCATTGTGGTTTTGAGATTTTAGTTCAAAAGCCTGGTTATAGTGTTTAAGCAATTGAGAAAAACTGTAATCTATATTGCACATTTTCATTGTCTTGACAAGAGTGTCTCTTCAGCTGCATGTGTTAAGATCAGTTTTCTGTCATGATTGCCCTTAATATAAATTTATTTAATGATGTACTTGTGGCAGGGCGGAGGGCGGGGCCGGGTCGTGATCATACACACCCGGTCCCGTATTAGGCTAATCAAGCCTCTGAGGTTTAAAGGTCGACTGCAGGGGATCGTGCGGGAGAGAGAGATCGTTAGCGGACATGTCCGTCATGTGTGTGTTTGTGTAAAGGGATCAATGGAATGGAGGAGGCGAGAACCGGCTTTTCAATATAAATAATAGTTTAATGATAAACTTAAAAGAAGACACAAACACACACACACACACACATGACGGATATGTCCGCTAACGATACTGTTAGCGGATACTGTCCGCCACAGTACTGTTTAATTTGCCAGTAATACTATTAAATGCAAGCTACTCACAGTGTATAATGTTATCCTATTCTGGACACTCATGGAGGATAATGTTATCCAATTCAGGACACTCAATGCGTATAACGTTACCTTATGCAAGACATTCACGTATACAGAACACTTGCATAGTATAGAAATTATAAGGATATTTAAATGGAAATTAAATGTTAGTGAGAAAAATATAACTTTTGCTATCTCAAATATCTTTTTATGAACCGATTTAAATCTTGAATTGAAATTGACTAATTAAAATAGGCTACAATATAACATTTTACAATGTTCGGCACACTGAGAACAGACAGTTTCTACACGTCCTAGGACACAGCGGGCCACTCACGCCAGCAGAGATACGCTTTCGTGGAGTGGGGGAGAAATTGGGTTAAATCGAGGTAAAACCCTCAAATCAGATTCCCTACTGATAAATATAAAACATTTCAAGATGAATGTTTTAAAACAAATGATTTACCTCCCGGGCCTCCACTGGGAGAGGGAGTGGTCTGTACACCATCTCCCAGGTTCGTGCAGTCAGCTCTTTCCTCAGGGGGCCCATCTCAGGGCCGCTTGGGAGCCCTTTAAGGGGTCTTGGCGGCCGGCCACATTAAGGAAACGTGCCTTGTCCGCCTCCCTAATCTCGACCAGTTTCAGCCAAAGGTGGCGCTCCTGGTACACGATTGTGGACATCGTCTAGCACATAACTGGTAATCTGGTACTCAGAAGGACACTGGTTCAAACCCCACAGCCACCACCATTGTATCCATGAGCAAGCTTAACTCCAGGTTGCTCCAGGGGATTGTCCCTGTAATAAGGGCTCTGTAAGTCGCTTTGAATAAAAGTGTCTGCCAAATGCTTAAATGTAAAATGTCTAGCCGATGGCTGAGCCGTGAACATCGTCGCTTGGAGGGTGAGGTCGGTCGCCGAGCGCAGTTCTCACAGCACATCGGGATCAGAACTACCCTCGTGCAGATCTCTTAGCGCCTTGGCCTGGTGGACTTGGAGAAGAGCCATGGCGTGCAGGGTGGAGGTGGCCTGACCGGCAGCACTGTAGGTTTTGTTGCCAGAGACGATGTTGTCCTACAGGCTATGGAAGGGAGTGCCAGCCGATTCCGCCAGGTGGCGGCGCTCAGCGGGCACAGGTGTGCCACGATCGCCCTATCCACAAGGGGAATCATGGCATAACACACGGCCACCACGCCTTCGAGGGTAGTGAGGGCAGACGAGCTGAAGGATCGGGTCCGGGAAGCAAAAGGTGCCCTCCACAATCACGTCAGCTCATCGATTACTTCCGGGAAGAATGGAACCAGGGGAGGGCGGGGCTGCGAGCGGCGCACCGAACAGAGAAACCAATCATCCAGCCTCGAGTGGTCAGGGGCAGGCGGAGGGTTCCACTGATGCCCGACACTCGCAGCGGCCCGGGAAAGCATGGCAGTGAGTTCAGCGTCCGCCTTAAACTGGGCTGCCACACCCGAAGTTTTCCGGCAGTTATCCGTGTCTCGGGCTCCAGGGGAGACATTAGGCTGGCACTGAGGCGAGCTGCTTGTCTCACCCCAGAGGTGGATGGAAGCCAGCGAGCATGCTACGGGATGGGTGGCCCATAGGAATTACCCGGCGGGACCGTACCCAGTTTAAAAAGACGCGTCTTTAAAAAGATATTCAATGTCACTGTGCACACTCTTTTAGTTTGAGAAATTAAACTCAGCAGCGCTGTCGAAGCGCCCAGGGGTGTAATCTGCAGCGGAGTGCAGAAAAAGAGAGACAGCTGGAAAGCGCCATAAATCCAACAGCAAAACTCCACGTTGAATGTTAATGGGCTGGGTCACCCTATAAATAGAATGAAGGTTGTATATTCTTAAGCGTAAAAAAATATTATATAGTGTCCATTCAAGAAATGCACATTTCTTCACAGGAATCTTAAAACCTTTACAGTGCATGGGATGGGTATGTGTTTTGCAGTGCTGGTTTAAGTAAGAGCAGGGATGCCATCACACTGGTAAGTAAGCATTTACAATTTAAATGTCTCATAAAAATTTAAGATAATATAAGAAGAGTCATTATTGTTTTGGCTGAAATACAGTGGCAAAATCTTATATTTGCTAATATTTATGCACCCAACGCTGATGATCAGACATTTTTATTTAACCTGAGGGTAGCTGGGATCCTCCATGATATGGATTTGGGTGGAGACTTCAATCTGTTAATGGATCCATTCCTTGATCATAGTGATGCAAAAGTGAGGCATATTGTATGATCACAATAAATAGGTCTTCAAATCATATTTATAAGACAGACTCCATAACAGGAATATGCATGATTTGTTTTTCCATCAACATGGCAGCTAATATGAATAATGAAGAATAACCACTGTCTTACCTAAAGCAGCAAAGTCCAACACTTGAACCTGCATCACATATGCCACCATGTGCTGTGCCCATCGACAATGCCAGAGTCAACTTAAGATGTTTTTCAAAAGTCAGGATAAAATTCAGTGGGGAATGCAACTGTAACAACCCTCACAGGAAGGAGGACAGGAAACAAGGCTTCAACAAAAGGTAAGGCTTTAATTGCCGTCTTTCACACAAAAGTTTACAAAAATGTTTCACAACACAACACAAGCACACTTGGTTGGCTTGTCGGGTTCTCTTGACTGGAGGCTCTGTGTCTGCTTTTATGCCGCTCTCCTCGTGCTCTCGGGAATTAGAGACAGGTGTGCATAATTTAGCTCAGGTGTAAGCGCCCTTACCGCTTTCCTCTCCCGGACGCTGCCACATACCCCCACCACCCGACTCAGGCCGGGGCGCCATCCGGCCTGTCTACCATTCCCCCCCATTTCTGGAGAGAAAGTTGGCGACAGCAATCTGCACCCCCGGTCTGTGGACCACCTTGAATTTAAAGGGCTGGAGAGCCAGGTACCAACGGGTGATCCGGGCGTTACTATCTGTCATGAGGTGGAGCCACTGGAATGGGGCGTGATCCCAGCAGAAGGTGAAGGCCCGCCCCAGCAGGTAATACCGGAGGGTGAGGACCGCCCACTTGATGGCCAAACACTTCGTCTCCATGGTGCTGTACTGAGTCTCCCTCAAAGAGAGCTTCCGGCTAATGTACAGCACTGGGCGCTCCTCCCCCTCCACCACCTGCGAGAGTACGGCCCCCAGCCCTCTGTCTGAAGCATCCGTCTGCAAAATAAAAGGGAGAGAGAAGTCAGGTGCATGAAGAAGCGGCCCCCCACAAAGTGCGGCTTTAACCCGTGTAAACGCCTGTTGACACTGCTCCGACCATTGAACCGGATCTGGAGCCCCTTTTTAGTGAGGTCAGTCAGCGGGCTGGTAACGTCCGAATAATTAGGCACAAACCTTCTATAATAGCCAGCCAGCCCCAGGAACTGCCTCACCCCCTTTTTGGTCTTAGGTCTAGGGCAAGTCGCAATCGCCGCTGTCTTATCAATTTGGGGACGCACCTGGCCATGACCCAAGTGGAACCCCAGGTACCGTACCTCCACATGCCCAGTCACGCACTTCTTGGGGTTTGCCGTGAGCCCTGCCCGCCTCAGCGATCTCAGGACGGCCCTCAGATGTTGCATGTGCCGCTGCCAATCATTGCTATAAATGATGATATCATCCAAATAGGCAGCGGCATATGTGGTGTGAGGTCTGAGGATCCGATCCATGAGGCGTTGAAACGTGGCTGGAGCCCCAAACAAACCGAAAGGAAGCGTCACAAATTGGTGTAATCCAAACGGCGTAGTGAAGGCTGTTTTCTCACGGGACATTGGTGTCAAGGGGATCTGCCAATAGCCCTTTGTTAAATCCAAGGTCGATATAAAATCGAGCAGTACCTAACCGATCGAGCAGTTCATCAACACGGGGCATTAGGTACGCGTCAAATTTAGACACTGCGTTGACTTTTCTATAATCCACACAGAATCGAACAGACCTATCACTCTTGGGAACAAGAACAACCGGGCTGGACCAATCACTGTGGGATTCCTCTATTACTCCCATCTCAAACTTCGCATCTAATTCCTCTCGGTCTTATTTTCTTTTTATGTTCGGTTAAGCGATAGGGGCGGCAACGTACCACCACGCCCGGCTCGGTCTCGATGTGGTGCTGTATGATGTTTGTATGGCCCGGTAGAGGAGAAAACACATCTGCAAATTCCTTTTGTGGAATCGAACACACAGAATCGAACAGACCTATCACTCTTGGGAACAAGAACAACCGGGCTGGACCAATCACTGTGGGATTCCTCTATTACTCCCATCTCAAACTTCGCATCTAATTCCTCTCGGTCTTATTTTCTTTTTATGTTTGGTTAAGCGATAGGGGCGGCAACGTACCACCACGCCCGGCTCGGTCTCGATGTGGTGCTGTATGATGTTTGTACGGCCCGGTAGAGGAGAAAACACATCTGCAAATTCCTTTTGTAATTCGGAAACCTCTGTGAGTTGACGCGGTGAGAGGTGGTCTCCACAAGTAACCGGGGTGTTGAGATTGCGGCCTTTGTTTACCTCTGGTCCGAGCTCCGCCCTCTCCGGAACTAGTGTGGCCAACGTCACAGAGGCCACCTCTTCCCTCCACAATTTCAGGAGGTTGAGGTGATATATTTGACGTGCGCCCCCTCTATCGGTACGTTTAACCTCATAATCGAGATCCCCTACTCGACCCCAAAGGGTCCTTGCCACTTGGCGAGCAATTTAGAGCTCGATGTTGGGAGGAATACAAGCACTTTATCTCCCGGTGCAAATTTTCAGAGCCGAGCACCCCTGTCATACAGCCGGCATTGGTGTTCTTGAGCCTGGAGCAAATTCTCCTGTGTTAGTCGCCCCAGTGTATGGAGTTTTGCTCTAAGATCGAGAACGTACTGAATTTCATTTTTGCTATTAGAAGGTCCCTCCTCCCAAGCTTCGCGGATGACGTCGAGGACCCCGCATGGGCGTCACCCGTACAGTAGCTCAAACGGGGAGAACCCTGTGGAGGCTTGCGGGACCTCTCGTACTGCAAACAACAGGGGGTCCAGCCACTTTCTAGCGTCATCGTGTACGAATGTACGAATCATGTTCTTGAGCGTTTTATTAAATCGTTCCACAAGGCCATCGGTCTGGGGATGGTAATCGCTAGTGTGAATCGACTTAATGCCCAAGAGCTTGTAAAGTTCGCGGAGTGTTCATGACATAAAAGTCGTGCCTTGATCGGTGAGGATTTCTTTCAGAATCCCCACCCGGGAGATTATCTTGAAGAGTGCCCCTGCAACACTACGTGCAGAGATGTTGCTCAGAGGCACTGCTTCCGGATATCGCGTCGCGTAATCCACTAGGACTAACACGAAGCGATGTCCGCGTGCTGACCGTTCTAATGGCCCGATGAGGTCCATCCCAATTCTTTCGAAGGGGACTTCGATCAATGGTAGAGGGCGCAATGGCACTTTTGGGGTGGCCGGTGGGTTTACCAGCTGACATTCACGGCACGCCGCATACCACCTGCGGACGTCACCGCCAATGCCCGGCCAATAGAAACGGGCTATTAGATGGAGAAGTGTTTTTCGTTCCCCTAGGTGACCGGCCATAGGATTATAGTGAGCCGCCTGGAAAACCATTTCCCGGCGGCTCCGTGGAATCAACAATTGAGTCACTTCCTCCTTTGTTTGAGCGTCCTACGTCACTCTATATAGCCGATCTTTAATCATGGCAAAATATGGGTATGAAATGGCGATGCCCGGCCAGAGCTGTTGACCATCAATTACTCTCACTTGGTCAAGAGCATGTTTAAGGGTTTCGTCCCGCGACTGCTCTAGAGGGAAGTCCCCCTCAGGGAATTCCCTGAGAGGAGGGGTAGCCACCTCGCCCCTTCCCTCGTCATTCAGAGCAGCCGAGGACGGCCCCGGCTCCGCCTCCCCTGCCAAAGCATCTCACACTGCACACCTCTTTATGCAGGACCCATCCACGCAAATACCCTCTAAAATATCTATAAAATTCGGCCAATCAGTACCCAAGATTAGCAGATGAGTGAGGCGGGAACTAACCGCTGCCTCCACACTATGGTTTCTTCCCCTGAATTTAATCGCCAAAGTCACCATGGGATACTTGTGAACATCCCCGTGCACACACCTCACCCTCACCATTTTAGCTAAACCCAAAGCCCCGGGTTGAACCAAGGGTTGGTGGATGGTGGTCTGATTGCAGCCGGTATCCAGCAAAGCTTGGTAAATACCCCCCCTGATCCTCACCGGAATCCGGTATGCTCCAGCCCGATCGGGGGCAGCCTGCGGGACGTCGGAGACCCGCACCACCTTCCCACCTCCATCAGCGGACACTGATCCCGGAAGTGGTCCGGGTCCCCGCACCTCCAACAGGCCGGCCCAGGCGTTACGCCCGCACTTGTGCTGGTGGGCACCCCCACCTGAGGCGGCGAGTGGCTGAAGGACGGGGAAGGAACATTCTCCCAAGGCCTGGAAGCTGGTCGGACATAAACTCCACGCCTGCGCGGGGCAGGAACGGGCCCTGGGGAAAGAACAGAGCGAGAGAACACAGGGGAGGGGGAGGAGGGTGGTGCAGACACAGGGGAAGGGGCGAGAGAGAGAGAAGAAGAGGGCTCGTCCGCCCTCGGGATCGCCGCCAAATGGTCCTCCGCCAGATGAACAGCCTCCTCCAGCGATGCCGGGCGGTGGCACTGGACCCACTCCACCATCTTCCGGGGCAGCTGTTGGACGAATTGCTCCAGTACCACCTGATCGATCACTCCCTCAACATCGTGGTTCCCCGTGAGCAGCCACCTTCGACAGGCGTCCTGGAGCCATTGAGCAAACGCAAACGGGTGATCGGACTTTTCTAACTTCATGCCCCGGAAGAGCTGGCGATTCTCTTCCGGGCTCCGACCGACCCGTTGCAGAATGGCTCTCTTCAGGTCTGTATAGGCCAGGAGGTTTGTCGCCGGCAGTTGTTGTGCCGCAAGTTGAGCTTACCCGGACAGGAGAGGAATTAGGCGGGCTGCCCACTGTTCGTACGGCCAGCCCCAGATTTCTGCCGTGTGCTCGAACAAATCGAGGAAGGCCTCAGGATCATCTGCTGCCCCCATCTTCTGTAACGTGGGCGGGGGCAGCATAGCGCGGGTGTCCGGGGTCGCGGTTGTGGCCGACACGGTCTCCTGGCTGAGGAGGCTCCGGATGGCATGCCGGTCCTCTGCCTGAGCCTGCATGATTTTAAAAAAACAGCGATCTTGGTCCTGCCAGAGCTCAAGCAGGGATTGCTGGTGGCTTTGGTGTAACGTCGCGAGGGACTGAAGGACCTCAACTAGCTGGGAGGACTCTATGGGGCGACCTTTCTCCATGCTTGGAATTTTTTTAATTCCCGGGTTTCGGCACCAGCGTAACAACTTGACCACGCCCCCGCTGCCACAGCAACCTAATATGTTCATAGCTAGTGGGGTGAAAGATGATAACGATTCTAGGGGCCAAAAGATCCAGGGGCCCCACATCAAATTCAATACTGTATTATTTTAATAGGAAGGGGGCCCAGAGCAATATATAGTCAGGGGGCCCAGAATTTCCTGCTATGGCCCTGGTTCAAGGAATAAGTATAATGAATACATTTTTATTTTTCACTTAAGTCATCTCAGTGCACGCTTGTTTTGAGTTGATCCACGGTGAGTACAGACGCCACAACTTCAAAGGCGCATGTTGATACAACTCGAATGTAATAGTTTTTAATGCTACCAAAATTACATAAAAACGGTTTGTTTCATGAATCAAACAATTATTTATTATAAACAAATATGTTAAGACATTTTCTCTGCGTACACAATTGATGTAGAACGTTGCTCGGAGTCACTAATTCAGAGTATTTTCTCACCCCATTCTCCCAGTTACAGGGAGCTGTAACATGCATTTCGGCTGCATAAGTCAGTGAATTGAGTGAGTATTTCACGCTGTGTATCATGTTGTGGCCAGTGGAAAACTTATAATGCCTCTGCCTAAATGCGTTTACTGATTTTTTTTTAATGCAGTGTGTTTGCACACCCTTTCTCCTGAATTCTCGCAATACCAAGACAGTAGAGGTGTACAAAAGCAATGCGTTACTTTTATTAAAAAGTAACTCCAATATTATGGTCTAAAATAAAATAAAAAATGGTTACTTTACTAGTTACTCAAAGAAGTAATCTGATTACACAACATGCATTACTTTTATTACGTTACCCTCAACACTGAATGTCAACCAATGGTCTTAGAGAGTTGACTCAGCTAAAATATAGGTACAATACCATTTTGACAGAAAGTAGAGTTTTGGTTATTCAAGGCAAGACTTATTTTGAGTCGAGAGACAATGCAGGGAAACTACTTGCCAGATACATAAAACAGAGAGATTTTTCTTACACCATTCCTTCAGTGAAGTCTCCTGGAGACAATACATTTACTTCTGACACAGGTATTAATAAGACCTTTAAAGAATTCTATTTCAATCTTTATAGTTCCACATCTTATATAAGGAGTATAGCAATTTCTTAGAGCCATTTAGATCTTCCTAAATTGACGAATGATCAAAAACACTTTCTTGACTCAGATATTATTTTGGAGGAGCTTGTTGCAGTAATTAAAGCCTACCCTTACCAACCTGTTAGGCACCAGGGCCAGATGGTTTTGCTACAGATTTTTTTAGATCTTATGTCACAGAACTGGCTCCACTTTTGTTAGAAGTTTGCACGGAGTCATTAAAGAAAGGTGAACAACTGACAACCATGATGCAAGCCCTGATCAGTCTCATTTAAAAAAAAGTAACGTAAAAGTTATCATCTGTTATATCCACAGCGCCTGCCACCTCACCTGAACACAGCAAGAGGTCACCGTTATCTATTAATATTAAATATGAACATTTCACGAACTACATTTCCCATAATCCTCCGCTCTGTCAGATTACTCACCCACCTGTTTCACATTAACTCTGTGTATTTAATTTCCTGTTCTCACGCATTCAGTGTGAAGTCTTGTTTGCCTGGTCTACAATTCTGAGCGTTATTACTATCATTAATTACCCTGTGTTTGACTCCTACCTGCTCTCTGTATTCCCCAGCTTTCTTGTGTATGTTTGGATTTATTGCCTGTTTATCGGATTTGCCTTGTTTGCCTTTCTGGACTGCCTACCTGTGTACCGATCCCTTGCTTGCCTTTTGTTTTGTTACTTTGTTTTTACTATTTATTAGTCTTATTAACATAGATCTTAACACCACTGTCCCGGCATCTTCGCTACAGAAGACTTCGCCCAACTTAGATCCAGCAGTTTATCTACAGTTACACAAGCTTATTTCAACACAAGCAGCTATGCTTAACAATCACCAACAGTAGCTGTGCAAGCTCACAGCCATCACGGAAGAGCTTTTCAAATCAATGCGACCCAACCCAGGTGTATTACCGAAGGGGGTTTCCACTAGCAATCCTGCCTGCAGTCCAAAGCCCTCTTTGGCTGTTATTAATCCACTTCCTGAGATGTTTGATGGATCACCCTGTAAGTGTCAAGGAGTCAATTACCTCATAAGTATCCCAATGATGAAGCTTGTGTTGCCTTCATTATTTCACTGCTGTCAGGCAAAGCTCTAGACTGGGTTATGACAGTTTGGTGTGGAGAAAACATCTTTAAGGGTTCTTTGTCTCACTTCTTAGCATGTCGTGATGAAGGGAGAACTCTGGATGACTTCATTAAATTTGGCATTCACATGGACAACCTGGTCAGAGTCCGTCATCTTACCAGCTCTCTGCAATCACCTTCTCTAGACAGGTCTTCTCCAAGTCGTTCCTCCCTCGCCAGCGAAGAGCGACAACGCTGTCTCAGAGAGAGACTCTGCATCTACTGCGGACAGTCGGGACATTAACTGGCTGCCTGCCCTTCTCGTCCCTCTAGGAAGGGGGGTGCGGCAGTGAGTTTTGAATTCTCTAATTTGATTCATTTTGATCAGTTTTAGTTGTATGTCACTCGGTAGGTTCAGAACAGTGAACAGCAGATGTGAGCCATTTTAGATTCTGGGGCTGCTGGTAACTTCATTGACCTGGCCTTCGCCACTAATTTAAAATAGTCTTTTGTCCCTTGTGTCCCTTCATTACATGTCGCAGCACTAGACGGATGACCACTGGGCTTCGGCAAGATTCAGCAGATAACTCAACCCATTCATCTCCAAGTCAGACTCTTTCATCATGAGGAAATTCATTTCCTGGTCACTCATTCTCCAAAAACTCAATTGTTCTTGGCTTACCATGGCTGAGATTTCACAACCGAGAGATTTCCTTAAGAGAAGGACAAATTACTCATTGGAGTACTTCCTGTTTTCAGTCCTGCCTCAACTTCCTGAACCCATCTCTCTTCCTACGGTATGTACCACGACTATCCTCCCAGAAAAGGAAATGGTCAACCCTACCACAATGCTATACGGATCTCCTGGAAGCATTCAGTAAAACTAAAGCTACCCAACTTCCTCCTCACTGTTTCTGTGACTGTGGTATTTACCTTTTGCCAGGCTCCTCCACGCAGACATATTTACCCCTTGTCAGAACCAGAGAATAAAGCTATGAAAGAATACATAGCAGAATCCCTAGAAAGAGGTTTCATTCCACCTCTCAAGCTTCAGCGGCTTTCTTCTTTGTAGGAAAAAAGGGACGGGGGTCTTCGTCCAAGCATTGACTATCGAGGCCTGAACTCTGTCACCATCAAGTATTGTTACACCCTTCCTCTGGTACCACTTGCACTTGAGCTGTTAAGAAATGCCAAAATCTACACTAAGCTGGACCTTTGTAATGCCTACAACTTGATCCGCATCCGGGAGGGGGATGAATGGAAAACAGTGTTCTCTACACACATGGGCCACTATGAAGATCAGTTGATGCCTTTCGGAATTTCCAATAGTCCTTCAGTCTTCAAAGCCTTTGTAAATGACATTTTCTGGGACATTATTGGTAAGTGGGTTCTAGTTTACATCGACGACATCCTGATATTCTCATCTTCCCTCGAGGAACACATTCAACATGTTAGAGTGGTACTCAACCATCTTATTCAACATCAGCTTTATGCCAAGATGGAGCAATGTGAGTTCCACCAGTCTACCATTTTGTTCCTGGTGTATATCATCTCTCCTGAAGAGGTTGTCATGGACTCCTCCAAAGTATAAGCTGTACTGCAGTGGCCCTTACCTGTGTCTGTTAAGGAGCTACAATGCTTCCTTGGCTTTGCCAACTTCTACAGACATTTCATCCTAGGTTTCAGCTTGGTAGCTGCCTCACTCACTGCCCCTGTTCTTCATCATCCTGATCTTTCTCAATCCTTCGTGCTAGAAGTTGATGCTTCAGACTCTTGCGGTACTCTCCCAGCGACAAGGATCTCCCGCTAAACTGTGCATTCTACTCACACAAATTATCTTCTGCCGAGAGAAACTACGATGTCGGCAATCTAGAACTCTTGGCCATGAAAACAGCATTTGAGGATGGGAGACACTGGTTCGAGGGGGCGCTTCATCCATTTTTGGTGATTACGGACCATCGTAACCTAGAGTACATTCAATCAGCCAAACTTCTAAATCTTCGTCAAGCCCGATGGTCTCTCTTCTTCTCCAGCTTTCATTTTACAATCACCTTTTGACCTGGGTCTAAGAACACCAAGGCTGACGCTCTATCCCGCATTTATGATTCCTCCAATGACAACAACCCTGTGACTTCCATCATTCCACCTACCCTCATAGTTGTTCCTGTACAGTGGGATCTCATGGCCGATATCACTCAAGCTCAGAACCAAGAACCCACTCCTGATGGCTGCCCTCCTTATAAGGTCTTCATTCCCTGTTCCTTACGGAATAGAGTTATCCAGTGGGTTCACACCTCGGCCTGCTCAGGACATCCAGGCACTCAAGCTACATGCAGGATAGTGCAAAACCGGTTTTGGTGGGAAAACCTAACCACTGAAGTAACTGACTGTTAAAAACTGCCAAGTATGTGCCACCACTAAATCTCCTCGTCAGCTCCCGTCTGGTCTCCTTCAGCCTCTTCCTGCCTCTTGTCGTCCTTGGTCCCATATCGCCATGGACTTTGTCACAGATCTACACAATTCTCAGGGTTTAACCACCATCCTAATCATGGTGGATCGATGTAAATTCATCCACGTGCAGCCTGATACAGCTGGTCGCGTTTGCACGTAAGAGTACCTGCCCGCTCCTGTATCAGCAGTTCACGTACACGGCTCAGTGCATGGCACGTTCTAATCGGGACCCCTAGTGTCGCTTCTTCGACGCAACGAGACGTTGTGTCTTCCCTGCCACGTCGCTGAGCCGAGCCACTGTTGTGGCCGGACCATTTCCGGCTCCTCAGAAAAATCCTGAATGAACTCATAGTATTTCCTCGCCTTTATACCCGTATGTCCGGGGGCGGGGTATGCAAATACTATCTGCCAACTTCTAATTGGCCTTTTTTCATAGATCAGAGGCATATTCGGCGCTCAAGAGAGACCCCTAGTGTCGCTTCTTCGACACAACGTCTCGTTCCCTCCATCGGGGAACTGAGGTTACATACGTAATCTAGATGATTTTTACTGGGAAACGAGACAAAAATACCAATGATCAAAATGATTTTTGCAGAGAATGCATTTTAGCATGCATTTTTCTGCTCCTAACCCCTCTATGGTATGCAATATGATATCAATGAGGAAAAAAATATTTGTGATGCTTTTCCTGCTTAAAATTGGACACTATAACAATATCAATAAACATTTTCATTATTTTGAAATGTGTTTATTTATTAAAAGTTTGTCGCCTCAAGGCAACATTGTACCACAATAGACAAATTGAAACATTTGACATTTTCATGCAGAAAAAATCAATAGATTTATTGAAAACATCAATTTCTTTAACCAAACACTTGAACAAACCGATTTATCTAGTTTTAGATGTATTACACATTTCATATTTAATAAAAAGTAACATTTCATATCGAGCTGTTGCTCTCAGGCAACATTGTACCATCGTGGTAAGTATTAACAAATCATCATATCATCAATTTATCATTTCAAAACATTACAATCAGTGTTGTTTCAAGATAAAACAATAAAAAAAATCATCATAAGCTTATCCTAATATGCACCTTATCCTTACAAGCATGCACATACACACAAAATGTACTTCCTCACAAATGGCACCTCACCGCTTGTGAAAGTTGATGAAGCAATTCCTCTCAACAGAAAAACACAGATAGGTACCACATTTTGAGCACTGCACTTTTACAATGCCTGAACATCCTGGGTATTTGCATAACCCTTTTCTGATCAAAGCAAACCAGCGTTGATGGTAGTGTTTCTACAGGGGTTTTTGGATGCTTTTCAGGCTGTTCTTCCTCACTGTGCTGTGATGGGCTTACTCTACATACAGAGACATGCTGCAACTTCAGCTTTGAATTTTGCAAGGCTGCACACACACTTTGGGGGGATGTCACAGTCACTGCTGTCTCTCCGGTAGAGGAGCCAGGCCTCAACAACTGCCAGATCAAACATGTGGAAGATGAGAGAATCTAGTAGATCAACCCCTCCCATCCCTTTGTTGTGGGATTGTAATGTTTCATGGGGTTTTTCCCCCTTGAATGGGACAATTTTTTCATCCACACAAAGATTTACATCAATTGGTATTGCTTGGAACTTCTCCAAGAGGGATGTCAGCAGTGGGCACACCTTGTACAGCTTGTCATTGGAGACCCAGCCAAACTATTATGCCCGGTATGGCCTTATGCAATTCCTACAGTTTTTTGTAATGTCCTATGATACATTTGATGATATATAATGTAAAGTTTTTGAAAATACTTCTTTACTTACCAATGAAGCATTGTTTAGTATTTGAGTTCTCCTCACTGGTATAGCATTGCCCAATTAAATGGGTGTCTCATTTTATTAAAAAACAACTAAAATAGACTGTTTTGCCTGGAAGCAACACGGTACCATAGAGGGTTATGGATCTTTTATGTATTTTAAATTATTTTATGACTACAAGAGATCTAGTAAACTGAATGAAGTTATGTTATACATTAAAAACATAAGTGTTGACCCTGAAATAACCATGCTCACGATTATAATTTTGAGCAACTCTTTTTTAAATGAGACTTCAGACCACTTAATTGGGTGAAATTCTTCCCACATATAGTACATTTGAATGGCTTTTCTCCAGTGTGCACTCTCTCATGTGATTTCAGAGTTCCTGATGTAATGAAACTTTTTACATTTACATTTATTCATTTGGCAGACACTTTTATCCAAAGCGACTTACAAAAGAGGAAAAAACATCAGCGAATCATCTTAAGGAGACAGTGGTACAAAAAGTGCCATACTACAAAGTTTCACTATCATCAGAATAGTATACAAAACAGATTTAAGTGCAACAAGAAAAGTATTTTTTATTATTATTTATTTTTTTATTTTTTTATTTAGTGACCGGTTAAGTGCTTTTGGAAAAGATGTGTTTTTAGCCGTTTCTTGAAGATAGAGAGTGAGTTAGCTTCCCGGATTGAGTTGGGAAGGTCATTCCACCACCGTGGTATGATGAAACTGAAAGCCCGGGAAAGAGTTTTGGTGCCTCTTTGTTTTGGTATGACAAGGCGATGTTCCTTAGCCGACCGCAGGCTTCTGGTGGGAACGTAGCTCTGCATAAATGTTTTTAGGTATGCTGGAGCAGACCCAGTGACTGTTTTGTATGCCAGCATCAGGGCCTTGAATTTAATACGTGCATGAACCGGCAGCCAGTGGAGAGAGACAAAGAGTGGTGTAACATGTGCTCTCTTAGGCTCATTAAAGACCAGACGTGCTGCTGCATTCTGGATCATTTGCAGAGGTCTAATAGCACATGCAGGAAGGCCTGCAATGAGAGCATTACAGTAGTCCAGTCTAGTTATGACAAGGGACTGAACAAGCAGTTGTGTGGCATGTACAGAGAGGAAGGGTCTTATCTTCCTGATATTGTAGAGTGTAAATCTACATGATCTTGCAGTTTTTGAAATGTGGTCTGTGAAATTTAGCTCATCATCAATGGTTACCCCTAGATTTCTGACCGTTTTGGAAGGCAAAACTGTAGTTGGACCCAACTGCACGGTGATGTTGTGTTCAACAGCAGGGTTGGCTGGAAAGACAAGGAGTTCGGTCTTGGCTGGGTTGAGTTGAAGGTGGTGTTCCTTCATCCAGGCTGAGATGTCTGTGTAACACAGGTCATAATTCGACTGACTAGAGTAATAATATAATTTGCAATAACTATTTTTTTCAACAAAAATACTACACAGATGCAATTTAATGTCTAATAAAAGCCATGGTGTAATTTAAAAAATAAAAGAATTAAAAAATAATTCAACATTGAAAGTGTGATGAGTTAGGTTGAGACCGGAAAACTGTGTGTGATGTCATAAAGACGAGACACGGAAGTAAAGAGAGAGACACGTTTTGCTGATCGCGGATGACAAATCCAAGGCAAATATTAAAATCATCCTTTAATATTCTCAAATAATATGATATATTTTGTTATAAACAATTAATCAATCATATTGGGTCACTTTTAGAGTGGTGATTTGTTGATTTTGATGCTGATGGTTGCCGATTGTGAACCTGTTAAATCTAATGTGGATGGTGAATGCATATAGATTCCCCGGATTTGGTGAGTTTCAAAATAATATTGTGTTCATTTCATTGGAACTGAAAGTTACATTTATGTATTTTTCTTATGAAGTGTTGTATGCATTATTTATGTGTATTAAGTGTTAAAGTAAGCACTGTTAAAGTGATATTTCACTTAAATTGCACATGATCACATGTTCATGTATTTTATATATGAAATACATGAAAACACTGGAATAGTATTTTCAAATGAGTTGAGGATGAATGTATAAGAGAGATGTTCTGTTTAAAAGAAAAAAAGATGTAATGTTAACTATACTTAAGACACTGTTTGTATAAACAGGTCAGGTTTTGTTTTGTGATTGGATCAAACCCTTCAAAAACCGAGATGGCGAGCCACCCAGTGACTGAATATTGATAAGAGAGAAGAGGAGAGATTCTAAAGTTGATCGCCAGAATAGAGCCTTTCTACTGTTGCAAGTGGAGCCCATTCATTTCTGTTGGAATTTCTCATCGGTAGGACTGAACTGACTACCTCTCTACTGATTGTTTTTTGCACTACTACTTACTACCAGTGACACTTATATCTAGTTTGGATGCCTCAAAGGACATCATTCACCCACAAAGTTCTAGGGACTGAGAATTGTATTTCACAGGTTGTCAAATGTTGTTAAGCTGTAATGTTTGAGGAGTTGCATTGTTCTCTTACTGATTTCAACCTGTTTTTGTGACTCTGTAATTTCTGTTTATGGGTTAATAGTTCCATATCAGAAATAAATAAATAGCGCAGAACAAATCCAAAAGATTAGCAAAAGCTCTAAACTAAGCTATTAAACTACTAGTAATATATCTAAATATCTATAAAATCAATATAGAAAAAGTAATTAAACTTCAAAATGATATAATTAAAATATAACTAAGTATAATAATAAAATAGCTTAAAATAACTTTTCAAGGTTATTAAAAAGGGAATTCAAAGGATCTAAAAAGGGGAAAAACATTCTTTTGTGTCTTTATTTTTATTTTATTACTGCATTGTAATTTCATTTTACACACATACACACATTTTCTAAATATAACATTGTTTCAAGATATTTTCCTAGTCTGTGTTGTGTGTCATATCAGTCTTGCCCTCCGTAGCGAACCTAGACAAAAAAAAACTGGTCCATTACATGGTGTTCTGAAGTTCAGTGGATAAACCAAGGTAAAATAAGAACTGTTACAATAGTTGTTACAGTAAAAGTGGCGAGCCAGCCAGGAGGGCAGTGTAATCTGATAATTTGTGATTCTAAAACCCAAAGAGACCAAAGAAAAAAATTAACCCTAAGTAGTGTCAAAATGGAAATAGTTGAACTTGAAAATGTCTTAATCGACAACTCTGTGATAATTAGCGGACTAACAAACACAAAACTTGATGAAGATTTAACAGATTTTCTAAACAAGCACGGTCAACTCAGTAGACACCTTCGCATAGACAATCCAAAATCGCCTTACCATAGGGATATGATTGTAGAGTACGGAAGTTGTTCTGCTCTAGTGACTCTCAAACCCTTATTGCCCTACACTTTCAAAAGTTCACATAACGTCACTTACCACATAAGGCTTCTGTCAAGTGTTTATATGTCAGCAGTAACTGAATATGCTACAACTCATTACTTTGCTGAACTCAAGAAAATAGCAAAACTCACTGGCAGAACTTTTGACGATATCTTGAAAGAGCAGCTTCTCTCAACTGCTGCCTCTGTTGCTGACGATATGAATGATGCAAATGATCTTGAGTCATCCCAAATGTCTGATTCTTGTTTACCTGACAATTCTCTTTCACCCAAGCAAACTGAGTATTCAGGAGGAGGACAAAACCCTGATACAGTCCAGAGAGCGATTACAGCACACCTTTCACCTACACTTGAGGCAAAGGATGTAAACCCACCTGAGGTCCAGAGAATGGTTGTTGAGCACATTGTGAAAAGTGATGGAGTTTCATCCTCTAGTGCGTCATTCAGACTAATAGTATTCTCAGGTAAAAGCCCTCGTCCTAGCGGCGAAATTGATTATGACACATGGCGGAACAGTGTAGAGTTAATTCTTCAAGACCCTTCACATTCTGACTTACAATGGTCTAGGAGGATCTTAGACAGCCTACTGCCGCCAGCATCAGAAATAGTCAAGCATTTAGGTGCAAAAGCCTTGCCTGTTGCTTACCTTGATATCTTGGACTCCGCTTTTGACACCGTAGAAGACGGTGATGACCTTTTCGCTAAGTTCCTGACCACGCTGCAAAACGCAGGTGAAAAGCCTTACTCATACTTGCAACGGTTGCACATAAACCTTCTCAAAGTGATGAAAAGAGCTGGTATTCCCTCTGATGAAGCTGACTGACAACTTCTGAAACAAATTTGTCGAGGTTGTTGGGACAACGCACTACTAGCAAACCTTCAGCTTGAACACAAAATAGATAAACCACCTCCATTCCCTGAGTTACTCCTGCAGTTGCACAGTTAGGAGAACAAACACTTTGCCAAAGAAAGTCGCATGAGACAGCACCTTGGCGCACAGAGACAAAGAGTCAGTTCTCACACCGTTACTGCTAACTCTTTTGATCTAGGACAAAATGAAATGTCAGAAGGAACTGAAATCGCTGAATTAAAAAAACAAGTTGCAAAGCTCCAGAGCCAGCTTGTTAAACAAAAGAATAAACAGACAGGACAAAGTGTGTTGCCGTCAGCCGACGCTGTTCTTGAGCTCAGGCAACAAGTCACAGAGCTCCAGAGTCAGATGACAAAGCTCAGAGTCCAAAAGAACCCAAATCTGAAGAGCCATCCAAGTGAATTTAAGCAAAAAGGTGCAAAATTCCCTCGAGAGAACCCTCCTACATCTGCTCACAAGCTGCATTACAGGCCGAGGCCAGGCTATTGCTTTAATTGTGGTGAGGATGGTCATGTTGCCTCAGTTTGCGAAAACGATTCAAACCTGTCCCTGGTGACAGAAAAAAGAAAGCAGCTGAAAGAATGTCAAATCCTATGGGATAGACAGCATGGTTCAGAAGCCTCTGAAACTTTAAACTTGATCCAGCCTTTGTAGTGAGACGTACGAAGGCTGTTACTTGTCAAACTAGTCTCAAAAATTTAATGAACAGCAATTTGAAATCCCACAGCAAATACCATTCAATTGGTCTGCCCAAAGGATTAATCGGAGCAAAGTGTACTGCACAAGGCTGCATTGAAGGAACATTTTACCCTTGTTTACTTGACACAGGGTCCCAAGTAACGACAGTTTCCCAGTCTTTCTATGAACAAAATCTGTCTGAGTTAAGCATAACTTCCTTGGACAACCTGCTGGAAATCGAAGCAGCTAATGGTCAAGCAGTACCTTACCTGGGGTATGTCGAAGTAAAAGTTACATTCCCCAGAGACTTTCTTGGGTCCGACGTCAAAGTGTCAACACTTGCCTTAGTAATCCCAGAAACTGGTGGCACTGCTCAGCCAAAGGTGCTAATAGGCACAAACACCTTGGATCTTGCATATGACAAATACCTTGAAGCCAACGATTCAGTTGGTCAATCCATTCCATTCGGCTACAGAGCAGTAATTAAGACAATTGAACATAGACGCCAGCAGAAAGTAAACAGTAGCATAGGAATCATTAGGCTGCCTGATGTTACCCCTGCTGTTGTTCCTGCAGGTCAAAATGTTGTTCTTGAAGGAGTGGTGAGTGTAAGAGGACAAGTAGCAGAAAAATGGGCTGTGATGGAGCCTCCTTCATGTTCGCCCGTTCCTGGAGGACTGCTAGTTGCCAGTTGCTTACTAAATCTACCTCAGCACCCATCACGGAAGGTTCCAGTAGTGTTGAAGAACGAAACAGAGCATGACATTATCATTCCAGGAAAGAGTGTGATTGCAGACTGTAACACAGTTAAAGGATGGGCAAGGAGGAGGCGAGAACCGGCTAGTCAACATAAATCATATTTAATAAAACTCAAAGCACAAACATAAACACACATGACGGACATGCCCGTATTTCTCTCTCTCTCCAACAATCGTCACCGGCCGCCTTTATCCCTCGCGCGCCTCATCAGGCTGATTGGGGACCGGGCGCGCGATATTCCGACCGGCCCCGCCCCCCTCCGCTCCACACTGACATTCATGCTTTGCAAAAAGTGATGTCACCTAAGGTTGTACACCTTAAAGTGCCCGTGCAAAATCTGCCGAAGAACTCTGCTTTGACTTCGGTGATTCTTGTCTGCCAGAAGAATGGAAGAGGAGAATTACTCAAAAACTGTGTTTCATGCCTGAAATTTTTGCTTTACATGATATGGATGTAGGACAAACTGACAAAGTAAAACATAGCATCAAATTACACGATGAAACCCCTTTCAAGCATAGGGCGAGACCAATTCACCCGAACGATTTTGAAGCTGTCCGCCGGCATCTGGAGGAATTGCTTGAAGCCGGTATCATTCGTGAATCTGAATCATCTTTCTCTTCCCCTATTGTGGTGGTAAGAAAGAAGAATGGCGATGTAAGACTTTGCATTGATTACCGCAAGTTGAATCTGCAGACTATTAAGGATGCATATGCCTTACCCAACTTAGACGAAACCTTTTCAGCACTTCGGGGTTCAAAGTGGTTCTCGGTGCTTGACCTCAAATCTGGGTATTACCAAATCGAACTAGAAGAAAAAGACAAACCCAAGACTGCATTTGTGTGCCCGTTAGGTTTTTGGGAGTTTAATAGGATGCCTCAAGGCATTACCAATGCTCCCAGCACATTCCAAAGGCTGATGGAGAAGTGTATGGGTGACATCAACCTTTTGGAAGTCCTAGTATTCTTAGATGATCTAATTGTCTTTTCGGATACCCTGGAAGAGCACGAAAAACGCCTTCTTCATGTCTTGAATCGCCTGAAAGACTATGGGTTAAAGCTTTCGCTGGAGAAATGTAAATTTTTCCAGACATCAGTCAAATACCTTGGTCACATCATGTCACAAAACGGCGTGGAGACAGATCCTCAGAAAATAGAAGCCATCAAGACCTGGCCAAATCCAAGAAACCTGAAAGAGTTGCGTTCCTTTCTGGGTTTTTCTGGTTACTATCGACAATTTATTAAGGACTATGCAAAGATAGTGAAGCCACTAAATGAACTAAATGGAGGGATCTACAGTTGTTCCCTGTATGTCAGAACAGGAGCTTAAAGAAAGAGAAATGACAGAGAAATGACCTAGCAATGCGAGAAGTGATTCTTCAGTTAGAATCAGGAGATGTAGTCCTACCTGCACTTAGGCGTGAACATCCGGAACTTCCCTTCTTGTTAAGAGAGTGGAAGAAACTTGAATTAAGAGACGGTATACTCTTTCGGAAAAGGACTGTTGGAGATTGCACGACTTTCCAACTTGTCCTTCCACCTGAGCTAAGAGCTATGGTCATGGAGAGTCTGCATGACAATATGGGTCATATGGGAATAGAGCGGACCCTTGATCTTGTCAGGGCCCGATTCTATTGGCCCAGAATGGCCACTGACATTGAAAACAAAGTCAAAACCTGCAGCCGTTGTGTGTGCAGAAAGGCCTTGCCAGAGAGAGCAGCACCTCTAGTGAACATCCAAGTCACCAGGCCACTAGAGTTAGTGTGCATGGACTTTTTGTCATTGGAACCCGAACGAAGCAATACCAAAGATATCCTGGTGATAACTGACTTTTTCACCAAGTATGCTGTCGCAATTCCCACCCCAAACCAAAAAGCCAGAACGGTCGCCAAGAGTCTGTGGGAAAACTTCATTATTCACTATGGTGTTCCTGAGAAGCTCCATAGTGACCAAGGACCTGACTTTGAGTCTCTGTGAAAGAACTCTGTGACATCGCTGGTATTAAAAAGGTCAGAACTACACCTTACCATCCTAGAGGGAACCCGGTCGAGCATTTCAATCGTACGCTGTTAGGAATGCTGGGTACTTTGAAAGCTCAGGAGAAAGTACATTGGAAAGATTTCGTCAAACCGCTCGTACATGCTTATAATTGCACAAAGCACGAGACTACAGGATTCACACCGTACGAGCTCATGTTCGGACGACAACCAAGGTTGCCAGTAGACCTTATTTTTAATGTTCCAGTAAAAGGCAACAATCCAAAGTTCCATTCGCATTATGTGCAGTCGTTAAAAACTCATCTTCAGGAGAGCTATAAGCTAGCCCGAAAGAATGCTGCTAAAACTGCAGATAGAAACAAAACCCGTTTTGACCGAAGAGTGACTGAGTCATCTCTTGAAGCAGGTGACCGTGTACTGGTCAGGAATGTGCGGATACGAGGGAAACACAAACTGGCTGACAGGTGGGACCCTGTAGTACACATTGTTGTGAGCCGTGCAGGTGAACTACCCGTTTACACAGTCAAACCTGAGAGTCAAGAAGGTCCCCTAAGAACATTGCATAGGGACTTATTGTTACCCTGTGGGTTCTTGCCTTCACCGGAAGAAGAAAATGATGTGACAAAACCTCAGGAGACACGAGTAACCAGACAAAGCCGAAAGGTGGAAAATGAGGAATGCCCAGGGAACTGTCAGAGTTCTGATGAGGATGACTATGTACCTCAAGTCTTTGAGGATGTGCCAGCTATTACCTCAGAAAGATTCATCCGAGAGTACAATGTCATAAGGAAGACTAGAGAGATTCCTCTTAACTCTATTCCTACAAACCAAACCTCACCTGATTTATCACTTGTCTCAAATTATACTGCTGAGGATGTAAATGTAGGAAATGTGTTAAGGAAAGACCAACTTGAAACGGATTACTCCCCTACTACCGAATATACATCTGATGCACAGTACTTACCTGAATCTGAATTTCCATCCAGTAATGCGGAACCTGTAAAGGAAAACCTGGAAGCTGGATCAATTACCTCAAGTAGAGCAGCAAACACTGGATGCGCCAGAAGGAAACAAAAAGGAAAAAGACATTGAAACACATACAGTACAAATTGAGGAAACCATACCTGATATTCCACTGCAGAGAAGCAGACTGGAGTCAGTTGAACCTGATGAATCAGAGGAAGAAACGGATCAAGATGAAAGTGAAAGAGAAAGTTATCTAAGAAGGTCTAAGAGAGTGAAGCAGAAGTCAAAAAGGTTGACTTACCCAGAGTTGGGAAACCCAATGATATCCATTATTCAATCCTTGCTACAAGGTTTGAACACAGCTTTTGTTGAATCACTTGCAGAACAACCTAGATCAATTAGACACTCCAAACCCTAAAACCTAAGATACAGCCATGCAAAGGGACTTGCATAGATTTAAAGGGGGCGGGTGTAACACAGGTCATAATGACTAGAATAATAATATAATTTGCAATAACTATTTTTTTCAACAAAAATACTAAACAGATGCAATTTAAATTCTAATAAAAGCCATGGTGTAATTTAAAAAATAAAAGAATTAAAAAATAATTCAACATTGAAAGTGTGATGAGTTAGGTTGAGACCGGAAAACTGTGTGTGATGTCATAAAGACGAGACACGGAAGTAAAGAGAGAGACACGTTTTGCTGATCGCGGATGACAAATCCAAGGCAAATATTAAAATCATCCTTTAATATACTCAAATAATATGATATATTTTGTTATAAACAATTAATCAATCATATTGGGTCACTTTTAGAGTGGTGATTTGTTGATTTTGATGCTGATGGTTGCCGATTGTGAACCTGTTAAATCTAATGTGGATGGTGAATGCATATAGATTCCCCGGATTTGGTGAGTTTCAAAATAATATTGTGTTCATTTCATTGGAACTGAAAGTTACATTTATGTATTTTTCTTCTGAAGTGTTGTATGCATTATTTATGTGTATTAAGTGTTAAAGTTTGCACTGTTAAAGTGATATTTCACTTAAATTGCACATGATCACATGTTCATGTATTTTATATATGTACTGAGGAAAAAAACACTGGAATAGTATTTTCAAATGAGTTGAGGATGAATGTATAAGAGAGATGTTCTGTTTAAAAGAAAAAAAGATGTAATGTTAACTATACTTAAGACACTGTTTGTATAAACAGGTCAGGTTTTGTTTTGTGATTGGATCAAACCCTTCAAAAACCAAGATGGCGAGCCACCCAGTGACTGAATATTGATAAGAGAGAAGAGGAGAGATTCTAAAGTTGATCACCAGAATAGAGCCTTTCTACTGTTGCAAGTGGAGCCCATTCATTTCTGTTGGAATTTCTCATCGGTAGGACTGAACTGACTACCTCTCTACTGATTGTTTTTTGCACTACTACTTACTACCAGTGACACTTATATCTAGTTTGGATGCCTCAAAGGACATTCATTCACCCACAAAGTTCTAGGGACTGAGAATTGTATTTCACAGGTTGTCAAATGTTGTTAAGCTGTAATGTTTGAGGAGTTGCATTGTTCTCTTACTGATTTCAACCTGTTTTTGTGACTCTGTAATTTCTGTTTATGGGTTAATAGTTCCATATCAGAAATAAATAAATAAATAAATAAATAGTGCAGAACAAATCCAAAAGATTAGCAAAAGCTCTAAACTAAGCTATTAAACTACTATAATATATCTAAATATCAATAAAATCAATATAGAAAAAGTAATTAAACTTCAAAATGATATAATTAAAATATAACTAAATAAAATAATAAAATAGCTTAAAATAACTTTTCAAGGTTATTAAAAAGGGAATTCAAAAGATCTAAAAAGGGGAAAAACATTATTTTATGTCTTTTATTTTATTACTGCATTGTAATTTCATTTTACACACATAAACACATTTTCTAAATATAACATTGTTTCAAGATATTTTCCTAGTCTGTGTTGTGTGTCATATCAGTTTTGCCCTCCGTAGCGAACCTAGACAAAAAAACTGGTCCATTACCTGGTGTTCTGAAGTTCAGTGGATAAACCAAGGTAAAATAAGAACTGTTACAATAGTTGTTACATCTGCCAGACAGGCAGTGATTCCAGCGGTCACTGTGGTGTCGTTGGGCTGGAAAGACAAGTAGAGTTGCGTGTCATCAGCGTAGCAGTGGTAAGAGAAACCATGTGACTGGATGATGGGTCCCAGTGATGTTGTGTATATGGAGAAGAGAAGTGGCCCAAGCACTGAGCCCTGCGGTACCCCAGTAAGTAACTGATGTGGCTTGGACACTTCCCCTCTCCAGGCTACCTCAAAGGACCTTTCTGAGAGATAAGAGTTGAACCAGTCAAGCACAGTTCCAGTGATGCCCAGTTTAGAGAGGGTGGAGAGTAGGATCTGATGGTTGACTGTGTCAAAGGCAGCAGAAAGGTCCAGCAAATTCAGAACGGATTCCACAAATCGGATTCCAAAATCAGAAAGGATTTCCACAAAAAGAACACAGGTAAGGCTTCTCATAAGTATGAGATGTCATGTGCGTATTTAGATGTGATGCCCACATAAATGTCTTCTCACACTGATCACAGTTAAATGGTCTTAATCCAGAATGATTTTGCAGATGAACTGTGAGATGTCCTACTTGTGTGAAACTCTTTCCACACTGAGAGAAGGTGTAAGGCTTTTCTCCAGTGTGAATCCTCATGTGGCGTTTAAGATCTCCTTTCACTCTGAAACTATTGCCACACTGATGGCAGGGGATCCAGTAGGATGCTATTTATTTTATTTAAAGGAACAGTTCACGCAAAAATAATTTACTCAAACTCATGTCATGCCAGATATGTATGACTTTCTTTCTTCTGCTGAACACAAATACTTTCTGAAGAATTTTCAGTTCTGTAGGTCCAAATGGTAGACAGAACTTGGAAGCACCAAAAGCACACAAAGCCAGCATAAATGTACAGCATAAAATGTGCAGTGGATTAATCCATATCTTCAGAAGCAATATAATATAATGGGTGAGAAACAGATCAATATTTAACTTAAATATTGTTCTGTTTCTCACCCACACCTTTCAAGTCAAGTCAATTCAAGTGGTTTTTATTGTTGTTTCAACCATATACAGTTAGTACAGTACACAGCAAAACGAGACAACGTTCCTCCAGGACCATGGTGCTACATAAAACAACATAGGATAACACAGAACCACATGAGACTACACAGACTAAATAAAATACCTATATAAAGTGCACGTGCAAATTTGTGCAAAAAGTACGGGACAGTACAATAAATTACTAACAATGAACAGGACAATAGACACAGTAAGAGACAGTGCAGTGCCGACCAGTACACAGTAATGTGAAAGATGACAGTTTCTAAAAATGCCAAATGTAAACATAACATACTATGAGATAGTGTTCTGTGGACATAACAGTTATTGAGGTAGCAGCCAGTTATAAAGTGACAATAATTAAAGTGCAACTCAGGACACGTGTGCGTGTGTGTCAAACCAGTCTCTGAGTATTGAAGAGTCTGATGGCTTGGGGGAAGAAGCTGTTACACAGTCTGGCCGTAAGGGCCCGAATGCTTCGGTACCTCTTGCCAGATGGCAGGGGGGTGAAGAGTTTGTGTGAGGGGTGTGTGGGGTCATCCACAATGCTGGTAGCTTTGCGGATGCAGTGTTTTTTTGTAAAGGGAAGAGAGACCTCGATGATCTTCTCAGCTGTCCTCACTATCCTCTGCAGGGCTTTGCGGTCCGAAACGGTGCAAATCCCAAACCAGGCAGTGATGCAGCTGCTCAGGATGCTCTGAATAGTCCCTCTATAGAATGTAGTGAGGATGGGGGGGTGGGGGGGTGGGAGATGTGCTTTCCTCAAACTTCAAAGAAAGTAGAGACGCTGCTGGGCTATCTTGGTAGTAGAGCTGGTGTTGAGGGACCAGGTGAGGTTCTCCACCAGGTGAACACAAAGGAATTTGGTGCTCTTGACGATCTCTACAGAGGAGGCGACGATTTTCAGTGGAGAGCGGTCACTCTGTGCTCTCCTAAAGTCAACATCCATCTCTTTTGTTTTGTCCACATTCAGAGACAGGTTGTTGGCTCTACACCAGTCCGTTAGCCGCTGCACCTCCTCTCTGTATGCTGACGAGACCCACCACGGTTGTGTCATCGGCGAACTTGACGATGTGGTTCGAGCTGTGCATTGCTGCACAGTCGTGAGTCAGCAGAGTGAACAGCAGTGGACTGAGCACACAGCCCTGGGGGGCCCCCGTGCTCAGTGTGGTGGTGGTGGAGATGCTGTTCCCGATCCGGACTGACTGAGGTCTCCCAGTCAGGAAGTCCAGGATCCAGTTGCAGAGGGAGGTGTCCAGGCCCAGCAGGTTCAGCTTTCCAATCAGGTGCTGAGGAATTATCCTGTTGAATGCTGAGCTGAAGTCTATGAACAGCATTCAAACGTATGAGTCCTTTTTGTCTAGGTGGGAGAGGGCCAGATGGAGGCCCTGTGGCGATGGCGTACTCCGTTGAACGGTTTGGACGATACGCAAACTGCAGTGGGTCTAGTGAGGAGGGCAGTTGGGTCTTAATGTGCCTCATGACGAGCCTCTCGAAGCACTTCACGATGATTGATTTGAGTGCGATGGGACGGTAGTCGTTGAGTCAGGACACTGAAGACTTCTTTGGCATGGGGATGATGGTGGTGGCCTTGCAGCATGTTGGAACGATGGCGCTGCTTAGGGAGATGTTGAAGATGTTGGTAAGAACATCTGCTAGCTGGTCTGCACATCCTCTGAGCACTCTGCCAGGAATGTTGTCTGGTCCAGCAGCCTTCCGTGGGTTGACTCTACGTAGAGTTTTCCTCACATCCGCTGTGGTAAGACAGAGCACCTGGTCGTTGGGAGGAGGGGTGGTCTTCCTCGCCACCACGTCATTCTGCACTTCAAACCGAGCGTAGAAGTCGTTCAGTGCATCTGGAAGGGAGGCATCTTTGTCACAGGCAACTAATGTTGTCCTGTTGTTGGTGATGGCCTGGATGCCCTGCCACATGTGCCGCGTGTCACCGCTGTCCTGGAAGTGACTGTGGATTCTCTGGGCGTGTACGCACTCTGCCTCTCTGATGGCCCGGGACAGTTTGGCCCTAGCTGTTCTTAGGGCTGCCTTATTGCCTGCTCTGAAGGCGGAGTCTCGGGTCCTCAGCAGCGTGCGCACCTCCGCAGTCATCCATGGCTTCTGGTTGGAGCGTGTGTTGATGGTCTTGGAGAAAGTGACATCATCAATGCACTTGCTGATGTAGCTGGTCACTGATGCTGTGTATTCCTCCAAGTTGGTAGAATCGCCATATGTTGCAGCCTCCCTGAACATGTGCCAGTCAGTACACTCAAAACAGTCCTGAAGAGCAGAGATGGCTCCTGCTGGCCAGGTTTTCACCTGCTTCTGAAGCGGTTTTGTGCATCTGAGGAGCGGTCTGTATGCTGGAATTAACATAACAGAGATGTGGTCTGAGTAGCCGAGGTGGGGGCGGGGCTCCGCCCGTGCAGCGCCTGGGATGTTTGTGTAAACAAGATCAAGCGCGTTCGCCCCTCTCGTTGCAAAGTCCACATACTGATGGAATTTAGGGAGCACTGTCTTGAGATTCGCAAGGTTGAAATCTCCGGCGACAATAAACAGTCCATCAGGGTGAGCGTTCTGCAGTTCGCTCATAGGCCTATACAGTTCACAGAGCGCTTCCTTAGCGTTAGCGCTGGGAGAAATGTAAACTCCGGTTATGCAAACAGTGGTGAATTCCTGTGGTAAATAAAAAGGTCTGCATCTAACAGTCACAAGCTCCAAGAGCGATGAACAGTAACTAGAGACTAGCATAGAGTTCTTGCACCATTCCATATTGATGTACACTATTTGGCAGATAGGATGTGCCAAGCTTCTTGGAGGATTCGCCACAGTTCGTCTATCTATTTAGGCTGTCTCAGTTGCATCTGTCTCTTTCCGTAATCTCAGACTGACACGATGTTCAGTGGGGAGCTTTGTGGGGGCCATGACATCTGTTGCAGGGCTCCCTGTTCTTCTGTTTGGGAGTCTAACATTTATATGTTCTATTTACACAATAAAGCCAAAGATATAAATAACCATCTTAAGACAAATGTTTTTGTGAAACATCTAATGTGCCTAAAATACTTTCTCACGCCACTGAATCAAATTTATGGTACTGACCATGCCGGAATAAATCCTCAGATTAGGAGATTATTGCTCTTCGCCTTTGTTCTCACATCATCTGCAAATTAAATTAAGAGAACCGGTGGCAAGGGAAGATTCAAACAAGACTTCACCAACAACCAGTCAACAGAGAATTTAAAAAAGAATGTAAGATGAAAACTCACCTTCCTAATCTTAGAGCCTTGCAGGATAAGTATCATAGATGATCCATTTTTTACTTTATCTTGGTGGAACCTCCAAATTGATGCAGCAAGTTCCATCAGATGGAAATTATTTAAATAAATCAGATTATTTGTAGAAGGAATAACACATTTAATTTGTAAAAAATTAAAAGGTACAGTATTTAAGAATCTGAAACCCTTGTTATTAATGACACCTGTGGCCATTAAGTGAACTGCAGGCAGCTACTCATTGCTCGTGCACACACTCCATAGGTACGCGAGCATCGACCAAAACAATTACATAACGTACAAAGAGACTAACACACCGGCATCATGTTGACAGATGAGGTAGCATAAATTAAATTACACAGTTATGATTGTTTTACTACAAACATTGAGACTGCATATTATATTTGTTTCTCCAGTGCTGGAACAAGGATAAAACAAAGTGTGGTTCACGAGTTCGTTTGCCCATGGTTAAACTTATTTGGCTTGCTGTCCACAGAGGAGGGGCTTGATGAAACAGCTTCAACTCGAGCTCTAAAGTATGCACCCCGGGACTATTAATAGGAGATGATTAAGTGGGGCAAGATGCCAAAAGTGAAGGTGGAGATGTGGAGGTGGAGGGATGCTGGAAACAGCTTAGACAGAAGAGAGGTAAACAGCTGCTTATATCCTCCCGAAATTACGTTTAGGAACTTCAATTCACGAGTTTGTTTGCCCATATAATCTTTAAGCTATTATGGTTAAACTTATTTGGCTTGCTGTCCACAGAGGTGCTTCGATAAAGCAGCTTCAACTCGAGCTCTGAAGTATCCCCCCAAAAAATAGTTTTTTTGGGGGGATACTTAGGACAGCAAGTTGGATGCTTCATCATTAGGCTTGGTAGTACGGAAGGACCCCCTCAAAAAATTGAATTGAAAGGGATGAAGTTATATGATGAGGGATGGTGGTTGCCTAGTTTCTGCGGGAGCTGTGAGTGGGCTAACTGTTGCGCATTGGCGGTAGGTATTGTGGGAGTTTGTACTGAAGTGGCAGTGTCAACTGGGGTTAAGTCAATTTAAAAGGCTAACGCGTCTTGCCGCTGTGTTTATCAACCTGGTGTCGTGAGCAGGTGATGCTGCTGCTTAGGCTGGACCGACGTCTCCCTACTAGGTCCACCATGTGGAGATATGGGTTGGGTACTGCTGCGGCAGTATAATTTTGAAAGGGAATCCGGCGGGAGCTACAATTGGAAAGCATGTCCCAGCAACGTTTTTGCGGTGAAAGCTGTGACTGAGGTACTGTTGTGGCAGTGTGAAAAGCAAGAAGCTTAAGGGGCTGCATTAGGATTTCGTAAGCTTAGCACTGGGATGCATCTCGCAACCAAGAGTTGTGAGCGAGCACTGCTGCGGTAGTAACACTCTGAAAATGCTCATGCGGGAGCTGCGTTTTGACTGGAGGCTTTGAAGTAGTAGAGTTGGTGTATGTCCCGACCGCAGCGTCCACGACATGGAGCCAATGAGTCGAAAGTGCATGGGCTCTCAAATGTCGCAGATGGGGAAGGATGTCCTCATCCCCAGTGGAGCGGGCCAAACGATATCCAAAGCAAAACCCCCCAGTATCAGAAGGAGGGAGCCTACAGTATATAGATAAGATGCAAAGCTACAATCCTTCCGACGCAAGGGCCTGGATCGCATAAGAAGAACGAGGGGCCCGCTTTGGGGACAAACGAATCCTGGTACCTCCAGCCCGCTGTTCAAATGCGTATTAATAGGGAGGCATGGCCCAAGCCTAAAAAGATGTGAGTGTCTGGTGTGCTTGTCTGATGTGATGGAGTTTGGATCGAATGTATGTTTCAAGGTGTGGGATTAGCACCTACCGAGCAATTTAATTTGATGCTTGGACCTTTCTGGGCAGCTGAAGTAGTGGCCCCTATGCAGAAGAAATGGGAAGAGAAATGTTCAGTAGGAATGCCAGATCTGTTGAGGATAATATTTAGATTCCTTTCAAACCAATGTATAAACACAGATTTATGTTATCAACAAATAGAGGGTCTAGCGTAGAGGTTATTTGGGAGTTTCTCTGGAGTAGAAAAAAGGTGCGGTGTGGGGAGGTGTCCTTGAGCTAGGAATAGCGCCGTAAACATATGAAATGAAGTGTAAAAGGAGGGGTGGGGGAGAGACCGTTTGCGGGGACAGCCTCACGCTAGGGTCCTCTTTGTGAGAACGGTTAGGTATAAATATAGGAACAGATGGGAGAAGAGTGGTATGTAGTGAAGTGGAGTGGAAGGGTAGGGGGGAGGGGGTGCAGGACCATTTGTGGAGACAGCCTCATGCTAGGGTCCGCTCTCTGCTTTGGTGCAGTAGATTGAATAGATGGGGGAAGGGTAGGTGTGAGAGTTTGCGGAGGCAGCCTCACGCTAGTGTCAGCTCCATGTAAATGATTAGAATTCAATGGAAAAGCAGAAGGAAGAAGAGTAAAGTGTGCTGGGAGTGCTGGTTCTTGCCTGGAAATTGGAGAGAATGGTAAAGAGGGGTTGGTAAGGGCTGGATTGGCAGCGGAACTATTTTGAACAGCCGCTGTATTTGGCCAGGATTCAAGAAGATGGAAAGAAATAACTGACGCCATTTGTTACTACATCTCAAAGGATATGGCTCCCATAGCTAAAGTGGAGTGCAGTGGGTTTAAACATCTTGTTAAAACTCTCGACAGAAGATACACTGTGCCATCGCGACTGTTACGATCCCGTGTTGTCTGCCCCGTGTTTTCTGTTTCACTCTCCACTGATCACGCTCCATGTCACGTTTTCCTTGTTGTCCGCCCCGTGTTTCACTGTCCTTCTATAAACTACTTTTCCCAAAATTCTCGACCTCCCTCACTGCCTGCACTCATCATTGTTCTCACCTGTGTCTCGTTTAGTCTTCATTGTGTCTGTGTATTTAACCCTGTTTATTTCTCCATTCCCCTGTCGGTCTTTGATGTATGTAGATGCCTGGTTCCCGTGTTTTCCGTTGTTGGTTTCCCCGCCTGTTAACTCCTTGTGTGCCTTTCGTGTTTTTGTTTTACTTTTTCCCATTGTGGATGTTTCATTTGTTCGTGTTTTTCCGTATTGCCCTTGTTATTCAATAAAGTCCCGCTGCATTTAGATCCTCGCCCCTCGACTGCTTTCCTGCTCACCTATATCATAACAGCGACCATAATTTTCCCAAACTGCGCTGCCCAACATGTACAAAACATGTCGTAATAAGGTAGATGCTGAACTTAAGACTGTTCAGTACTTTGCAGCCACATCTGATCTCTGGTCAATTAGACCATACTATGGACCCATACTTGAGCTTTACTTTGCACTACATTGATGATGAATGGAAGCTGCACAACAGATGCCTTGAGATGGCATATTTTCCAGTCAGTCACACGTCAGAGATGATTGCACAGGGCCTGAGAGATATGCTTTCTGCATGGGAACTCACAGAAGAGAACCTTGTGGCCATTACGCTAATGTTGTCAAAGCTGCACAGCTGAACACGGCAGCGTTGTTTTGGACACCGGTTGTACCTTGCAATCAAACAGACACAATGCTATAATATTCAATCATCTAATTGGGCATATCTTGGTGGTGACTGGCTGTTATATTCTTTCTGTGTTTGTTTGTATGTGTCATAAATGATAATGTCTATATGTTTTTATATGACTTGTGTTTTTTATTCTCCTTTTCTTTTCTGTGCTGATGTTCTTGTTAAGCACTTTGTTACATGTGTTTAAAAAGGTTCTATATACATTTATTACACAAAATTCATACTGTGACAACAATACAAATTAATATAGCACCTTTCTTAATGTTACAATGTGCTTGATATTACAATGTTACAATGTAAGAAAATGCTACATTGAGTCATCATTAGAGTAGAAATAAAAAAATAGTCTAGAAGTGTTATTAATCTGATATTATTTAAGTAGTTTAAGAGGCATTTCTCCTCTTATTAATTTTGCTAGTTTGTAAAAGCTTCAAGGATAAGTGAAACCATCAATAATATAATAATTTAATGTTTTGTGTGCGTTTATTTCAGAAAATGGAATGAAATATCAACGTGTGGCATGGGCAATGAGGGTATGCAAAAACTTAGTCGGTGCTTTTTCCATAGTTGGAAAAAAGAAGGCATTAGTGATGGTGCAACAATATCTGAACCTGCCACAACACAAGCTGAAAACAGCATGTGTCACCAGATGGGGATCAATGCAAATGATGACTGCAAGGGTTGAGCAAAAGAAAGTCATCACACAGGTCCTCGCTGATGATAAAAAATCAAGGCACCTTGTTCCATCTTGGGCTGTTTTGGATGTCTTAAGAGGCTGTCAACAAAGCTCTCTCCCCATTCATGAAGTTCACAGATGCCATGTTAGGAGAAGAGTACATGACCATTTCATTCGTGAAGCCTATCCTACACATCCTCAATTCGCGAGTGCTGGCTGAGGATGAAGATGACACGGAGCTGACCAAAACAATCAAAACAAGCATCCTTGAGTACCTCAAAAGGAAGTACTCAGACCCCATCACAGAAGTTACTGAAGTTACAGCTACTGGACACAGCCAGTTTTGTCAATCCCAGATTTAAAACGACATACATTTCTGCACACCATGTCCCACCGTTCAGGAGAAAGTGAAAACAGAGATGGAGTCATCAGCTGCAGTCCTCAGGGAATGTCCCACAGAGACTACAGAGCCCTCTACAACTTCATCAGAACCAAAGAAGCCAAAGAGGTCATTAGGAAGTTTTTTCAAAGGAAGTGAGGCAACTCCTTCAACTGTACCCACTTTGTCACTTCAGCAAACACTAGAAGCAGAGCTGAGCAGCTACTTGGTGTCCCCCGTGCTGGATAGTGAGGAAAATCCACTGGAATGGTGAAGAATGCACTCTGCATACCAGCCACTATCTCCCCATCAGAGCTTGTTTTCAGTTCAGGAGGAAACACTGTTACATGCCTCAGATCCTGTTTGAAACCTGAAAAGGTAATCATGCTAGTGTGAAGATCACTTGCAACAGCGATCATGAGTCAGATTCACATCTATAACTCTACGAGCACACAGGATACACAGCCTGCTGGTCTATTAGAGGTGCCCTGTCCAAGGCCTGTTCTTGCTCTTAATCAGTAGTGTTCAATTGCCAAAAGTTTGCATTTGGCATTATTTAAAATATTCGTTTACAGGAGATGCAAGTTTTTATTTTCTACTTTTCACACTGCATTATTTAAAATAATATGTATTTACCTAACAACACAAAGTCTTGTCTTTGTCTAATTAACTTAGTAAATGGAAGAAAAGTTAAAGTACAGAAATGAGTCGAGATGAAGCCTCAAATTTGGACATCAGATGTGCTAGTGCCAGAGAGCAGAAGTGTTAGTCTGACACACAGATATTCGTTAAGGTCTTTATACCCTCTTGAGACTGTGCCAGAAAGCATTTCCTTTTTAGGTACAGAAAGTTCTGCACAATGATGTAATAACCGCAAGTGTCAGGTCAGGCTGTTATGACATATAGAAGTGTGAAAATTGCGGCTTGAGTGGAAAAATAAGCTAAAGCCCCACTCGTACATGTATTTATGCAAACAACTCGTAAATGTACCGATCTCAGCTAAATACAAGGACAGGTGTCTCGAAACATATCCTGTTTACTATTTACTGTCTATGTCTGCATGCTTCTTAGATCAATAACAGTCATAAACTATGCTCTCTCATTCCAACTCTGAAGCCAGATGAGGTCAAAAGGGTAACAAACTCATATACAAGATTATATAATGTATAAATTTGTGTGTCTTGCAATACCCGGATGATTGGTCTGATACATCTTAATCCCTGGATGTGTGGTAGTTACTCTGCTCGATGGTGGGACTGATTCAATAGAATTAAGTATTGCAGAGTGCTGTTTAATAATAGCAGGTATAAACAGGACCTTCATTTCATGTTATCAGAAGGTCTACTGTATCATGCTGATCAAAATAAATTTAATTGTGACAAAAAAATAATACATTAATTGAACCCCAATTTAATTTGTATTTAATATGCAAGGTTATTCCTGTTATTCAGATGTTATTGATATACAATCTGGTAGATAAGTCTTTTACAAGGTTATGATCATTTATACAATGAAAACAAACAAAAAATTTGTCTTCTAACCCAGCCAGTATTCATAAAACAATATATGTAAGCCCAGCGTAGTTCTAGCAGGAAGACTAGCAGCTGTACATCATCGCACCATTAGCTGGGTAATTCCCAGCCAATCACATGTAAACCATTGCTTTATAATGTCTGCTCACAATCTATCACATTGCTGTTTCAGCGTGCTAACATGGCAACCTCCACCACCCTACCACCACCAGTTGAGTCCCGTCCTGCACGGGGGTAGGCTCCTCGCCTCTGCCTCTTATCTCTGGCAGGATATGACGGTTCCGAGTACTATAACTTTGGACCGCCAGACAGGGCCTAGGCCAAAGAGAGACCTTACTTTTCTGTTTTATATTCATCAAATAAATGCCATCTTACATTTACCTCAAGTCTGCGAGTCTTACTGATAGAAATATATTTAAATGGCTAATGAAACAATGTCTTGTTTTCAGATAAATCTGACCAAATTTAGTAAACATTATGCTTAAAATAATATTTCTTAGCCCATTTGCAAATATTTTTTTCTTGTTTTAAGCCTAAACTTCACTGAATTCAGTTCAAAAGAAGACTTACAATGATGACATTTAGCTTGTGAAGTAAAAATATCTTGTTTTAAGAATGTTTAGATATTTTACTGAAAAACAAGAACGAAAAAAAAAAGAAATATCAAAATTAATTTAGCATAGAATGCCTTTTAGCATGTATTTTTCTGCTCCTGACCTTTATGGTTCATGTTTTTGAAATTATTATATGACTACAGGGATAGGGAAGTTTGGGGCCCCCTGCTGGAGCAGCTGCCCCCGCGACCCGACTTCGGATAAGCGGTTGAAGATGGATGGATGGATGGATGGACTACAACAGATCTAGTAAACTGACTGAAGTTATGTTATACATTAAAAACATAAGTGTTGACCCTGAAATAACCATGCTCACAATTATAATTTTGAGCAACTCTTTTTTAAATGAGACTTCAGACCACTTAATTGGGTGAAATTCTTCCCACATATAGTGCATTTGAATGGCTTCTCTCCAGTATGCACTCTCTCATGTGCTTTCAGGTGTCCTGATGTACCGAAACTCTTTCCACAAAAAGAACACAGGTAAGGCTTCTCATAACTATGAGTTGTCATGTGTGCCTTTAGATGAGATGCCAAAATAAATTTCTTACTGCACTGATCACAGTTAAATGGTCTTAATCCAGAATGATTTTGCAGATGATGTTTGAGATGTCCTGCAAGTGTGAAACTCTTTCCACACTGAGAGCAAGAGTAAGGCTTCTCTCCAGTGTGAATTCTCATGTGAAGCCGAAGATTTCCTTTCTCTCTGAAACTCTTTCCACACTGAAGGCAGGGGAAGGGCTTCTCTCCAGTGTGAATTTTTATATGACGATTTAGATTTATTCTGTTTGAGAAACTTTTCCCACATGAAGTACAGTGGTATGGCTTCTCTCCAGTGTGAATTCTCATGTGACGTTTAAGATCTCCTTTCACTCTGAAACTCTTTCCACACTGATGGCAGGGGAAGGGTTTTTCTCCAGTGTGAATTCTCATGTGACGCTGAAGATCACCTTTATCTCTAAAATTCTTGCCACACTGATGGCAGGGAAAGGGCTTTTCTCCAGTGTGAATTTTCATGTGACTATTTAGATGTTTTCTCTTTGAGAACATTTTCCCACATGAAGTACAGTGGTATGGCTTCTCTTCAGTGTGAATTCTCATGTGACGTTTAAGATCTCCTTTCACTCTGAAACTCTTTCCACACTGATGGCAGGGGAAAGGCTTCTCTCCAGTGTGAATTCTCATGTGACGCTGAAGATCACCTTTATCTCTGAAACTCTTGCCACACTGATGGCAGAGGACAGGCTTTTCTCCAGTGTGAATTTTCATGTGACTATTTAGATGTTTTCTCTTTGAGAACATTTTCCCACATGAAGTACAGTGGTATGGCTTCTCTTCAGTATGCACTCTCTCATGTGCTTTCAGGAGTCCTGAATGAGCGAAACTCTTTCCACAACAAGAACACACAAATGGCTTATTTGTGTGAGTTGTCATGTGTACCTTCAGATTTGATTTCCGACTAAATTTCTTGCCACACTGTTCACAGTTAAATGGTCTTAATCCAGTGTGATTTTGCAGATGAAGTGTGAGATGGGCTGCTTGTGCAAAACTCTTTCCACAGTGAGTGCAGGTGAATGTGTTTTCGTCTCTTGTTTTTTTAGTTCTTTTCTGTGAGAAATTATTTTCAGTCTTCGAGACACTAAAAGAATCTTCACCAGTGATGAAATTATTTAATGTATGATATAGATGGTGTTTCTCCTCCACGTCATCCAGTTCTTGACTTTCTTCTTTTACGTTTATCAAGTCTAAAACGAACAAAGTAAATTCAGACAAATTTGATAATTGAAATTAGGGATGCACCGTTCCCAGTTTTTCTATTTCGATCCGATTCTGATATCTGAAATCTCGGTATCGGCCGATACCGATCCCAATCCGATACCAGTGTTGTTGGGTTTTTTTTCATAATCAGTTTAGACTTTCTTTACATTATTGTGTGGAACTAATTGGGTGTAACACAAACCTCTAACTACACATTATTTCAATAATTTATTTTAATGTTCACTAGTCTACTAGATCATTTTAATTTTAAAATACAACAAGTAAGTGTCTGTTTGTGGGTTACTTCATGGTAGTTTAATTCGCTTCTTATTCAAAATCTGGTCAAATGGTCCTCCGGTGCCGTTCTAAATGCATATTATAACCAAGTAAACCAACCTATTGAGCATCTACATTTGAGATGCTGTTCGTGAGCAGCGCTCTCATATGAAAATAGCCGCAGTCACCTCACAAAGCCTGTGCGTACCACACTGTATTTGTGTCATCAGAGCAGCGGCATTCACTAAAACGCAACGTGCATGCATACTGTATGTTTGTAAACACAGCCTTTTTACGATTCACAAAGCTGTTGCATGTTTCAAGAGACTTCGAATAAAATGCACGAGTCATGTGGACTACATTAATGGTGCTTTTATGTAATTTTTAGAGCTTGACAGTAACAAATATAACTAACACACAGTATTGGATTCGGATCGAGCTTGTCGGAGCGATACCCGATCAGTCTAAAAACTCAAGTATAGGAGCCGATACAATCCAGGTATCGGATCAGTGCATCCCTAAAAGAAATACAATTGAAACTTTATTTAATGCCAGTAAGCAACAAAGGCAAAATGTCTGTTTTATGTTATCTTTGATTTGCTGAAGGTTAGTTCTGTAATTTTCATGTAGATTCTGGTATTATTTGTTTGTTCAACTATAAATTTACTGCTTCTATCATTTTGTAACTACAGCTGCCAGATCTTGCAAACTGTCTGAAGCTTTATTACCTCAACGTTCCTCAAAACAGTTATAATGAAGACTCAATGAACACCAACCTCTTCGTTCCTCAGTATCTTCATGTTTCATTCTGCATTGCTCTGTAATACTCATGTCTTCACTCTCTTCTTTAACAAACTTCATTTTTGCAATAGTATGTCAGTAGACTTCAGTGGTTACACCGGAGTTGATCCTCTTTATATACCACCTTTTTTCCACGGCAAGGGTGAATCCAGATTACTATGAGGTATGGAGGAGCAGATCTGCCAAAAAATAAAAGAGACCAAAATCCTCAATTTGTACAATAACACCTTGTTGTAGGAAATGCATTACCCTGTTTACCGTGTACAACCATAGCTAGACTGAAATATTTACATATTACACAAGGAATCTTAAAATGTCTAAAAATCCTTAAAACAAGATCAATTTGATTAATCTTGTTTTAGAAACAACACTGCATAAGATATTTCGTTTTTTCAGAAAATGTATTTTTAACGTGTATTTTGTTTTACTGTACTAACAGAGTTTTTATAGTCAAAACAAGTGAAAAAAAATCAACCAGTGCTGAAGAAGTAATCCAAAGTATTTAGAATACTTTACTGACCTTGAGTAATCTAACGGAATATGTTACAAATGATGTATTACGACGTATTGACGTTACAAAATACGTTTTACAGCATGTATTCTGAATCTGTAGTGGAAATAATTTCAAAAGTAACCATCATAACCCTGCATGCATTGCTCGGATGACTACATGCTTAGAGGCAGAAGTTGGGTTAAATTCAGACGTGTGTCTTATGCTTGACCTAAGATTAAAGTGATGACTGGGGAACTGGTGGAACTCTTAAACCAACACTTCGCTGAGCATCTTGCTACCTGGTCATTGGGAACAAGTCCCGCTCTTCTCTGTGTGTGTGCCAGCAAAGAAGCACCTCTCCAAAACTCATTCGGGATAAAAATTGTCCGGAGAGTAAAAAAAGAATGAAAAAAATAAATAAAACCTCCATCAGCATCATTTAAAACTAGTTGGGATCACATTTAAGGGCTAATTCACCCAAAAATGAGAATTCTCTGATTATTTACTCACCCTCGTAATATCCCATGTGTTTATAATTTTCCCTCTTCTCCAGAACACATTTGAAGAAAAATATCTCAGCTCAGTTGGTCCTTAAAATGCAAGTGAAAGGAGATTTCTCTTTTGAAGCTCCAAAAATCACAGACAGTCAGCATAAACTTCATCCATATGACTCAGCGGTTAAATGAATGTCTTCTAAAGGGACAGGATCACTTTCAGCATGAAAAAATATAAATATTTAAGCTTTTTTAACTATAAACCTTCACTTCCGTTAGGATCTATCGTCGACTCAAAGCATCAAAGGCAACTACTAGGAGTCGTGTAGTGTGCACTAGAAGTAGTGTAGTGTGCACTAGGCACTAGGAGTGCACTAGGAGTCGTGTAGTGTGCACTAGGAGTCGTGTAGTGTGCACTAGAAGTTGTGTACTGTGCACTAGGAGTTGTGTAGTGTGCACTATGCATAGTATAGTGTACACTAGGCACTAAGACTAGATATAAGCACTTTATTCACAGAAAAATAACACAAATGTTGTGTCATTTACGACTTCACATCAGACATTTCAAGCAAACATAAAACTTTAAATTAACTTTAAACACTTCAAAAATCAGTTTTCTCTCTTACAATGAAGCTGCTGCAGGACTGATGCAGATACTTTACGAACATTAAAGTGTTATTTCATATTGATGACTTCTGTATGACAAATAGTTTTTTAAGCATGTTATGTGCCCTTTAAAAAGTAATAAAATGTTAAATGTTATTTAATGTAATCCTCCATATTCGTGTTATGATGAGTTTAGCTTGTTTTAATGATTAATTCAACTAAACAATGACATTGAACAACATTATATTCGTTTTATATCACAAACGCTAAATTATTTAATTTTGTTTATGTGTAAACATGTTGTATTGTTTAATATATTTTAGCGCTGAAAAATACAAACCTTAAATCAACTGAATCACAACAGACGGCAGAGTGGCTGCGGGGTCTTTATAACAACTTCTTCTTGTGATGTGAAATGGCGGATCAGAAAACCAGTTCATGTTGCAGTACCGACACATACTGGACTGGAGCGTCAATGCGAAAGGAAAAAACTACTTAAAAAACATTAAAACATACATAAACTTAACCTGTTTGTATTCTTGATGTTTATGTTTCAGTTAAAAATTTAAAAAATGCCCCATTGAGCAATAATTATGTACAATTCACAGTCTATAGTGTTTTTATATTTCATCAACACATCCAACCTCTTCTGCCATTACATTCCCTTGCACTGTATATAACAGATTTGCATTTAAATCATTTGCAATACATATATTCTTATTGTGTGTTTTATATATACTTTATTTTCTATTTTATTTTATTACATTTATATATTTCTATTTTTTTATTATTAACTCTGTCTTGTTGCTGGATTGTATTGTTGTGCTCCTGTCACCAAGACAAATTCCTTGTATGTGTGAGCAAACCTGGCAATAAAGCCGATTCGGAATCTTTCAGATAGCACATTACAGTTCTCTAATACTTTGTCTCCCTTGTTTCTTATCCAAAAGATTTTACAAACATATATTCTGGATCCCCTTTTCTTGAAGTTTAGTCTACCATACGTGTCTTGCTCTGTCATACGTCCTACAATGAAACAGGACATGTTCAACTGTTTCCATCATCCCACAATGTATGTATAATCCAGTGGGGTGCTATTTATTTTATTTAAAGGAACAGTTCACCCAAAAATGAAAATTCTCTCATCATTTACTCAAACTCATGTCATGCCAGATATGTATGACTTTCTTTCTTCTTCTGAACACAAATACTTTCTGAAGAATTTTCAGTTCTGTAAGTCCAAATTGTAGACAGAACTTGGAAGCACCAAAAGCACACAAAGCCAGCATAAAAGTACAGCATAAAATGTGCAGTAACCCATATCTTCAGAAGCTACTGTATATAATATAATGGGTGAGAAACAGATCAATATTTAACTTAAATATTGTTCTGTTTCTCACCCAAAACTTTCAAGTCCAGTCAAGTCAAGTGGTTTTTATTGTTGTTTCAACCATATACAGTTAGTACAGTACACAGCGAAACGAGACAACGTTCCTCCAGGACCATGGTGCTACATAAAACAACATAGGATAACACAGAACCACATGTAAACATGACATACTATGAGATAGTGTTCTATGGACATAGCAGTTATTGAGGTAGCAGCCAGTTATAAAGTGACAATAATTAAAGTGCAAGTCAGGACACGTGTTCGTGTGTGTGTCAAACCAGTCTCTGAGAATTGAGGAGTCTGATGGCTTGGGGGAAGAAGCTGTTACACAGTCTGGCTGTGAGGGCCCGAATGCTTCGGTACCTCTTGCCAGACGGCAGGGGGGTGAAGAGTTTGTGTGAAGGGTGTGTGGGGTCATCCACAATGCTGGTAGCTTTGCGGATGCAGTGTTTTTTGTAAAGGGAAGAGAGACCTCGATGATCTTCTCAGCTGTCCTCACTATCCTCTGCAGGGCTTTGCGGTCCGAAACGGTGCAAGTCCCAAACCAGGCAGTGATGGAGCTGCTCAGGATGCTCTCAATAGTCCCTCTATAGAATGTAGTGAGGATGGGGGGGTGGAAGATGTGCTTTCCTCAGCCTTCAAAGAAAGTAGAGACGCTGCTGGGCTATCTTGGTAATAGAGCTGGTGTTGAGGGACCAGGTGAGGTTCTCCGCCAGGTGAACACCAAGGAATTTGGTGCTCTTGACGATCTCCACAGAGGAGCCGACGATGTTCAGTGGAGAGCGGTCACTCTGTGCTCTCCTAAAGTCAACAACCACCTCTTTTGTTTTGTCCACATTCAGAGACAGGTTGTTGGCTCTACACCAGTCCGTCAGCCGCTGCACCTCCTGTCTGTATGTTGACTCGTCGTTCTTGCTGATGAGACCCACCACGGTCGTGTCATCAGCGAACTTGATGATGTGGTTCGAGCTGTGCATTGCTGCACAGTCGTGAGTCAGCAGAGTGAACAGCAGTGGACTGAGCACACAGCCCTGGGGAGCCCCAGTGCTCAGTGTGGTGGTGGTGGAGATGCTGTTCCCGATCCGGACTGACTGAGGTCTCCCAGTCTGGAAGTCCAGGATCCAGTTGCAGATGGAGGTGTCCAGGCCCAGCAGGTTCAGCTTTCCAAACAGGTGCTGGGGAATGATTGTGTTGAATACTGAGCTGTAGTCTATGAACAGCATTCAAACGTATGAGTCCTTTTTATCTAGGTGGGTGAGGGCCAGATGGAGGGTGGTGGCGATAGCATCGTCTTTTGAGTGGTTCGGACGATACGCAAACTGTAGTGGGTCTACTGAGGTGGCAAGCTGGGTCTTAATTTGCCTCATGACGAGCCTCTCGAAGCACTTCATGATGATGGGTGTGAGTGCGATGGGACGGTAGTCATTGAGGCAGGACACTGAAGACTTTTTTGGAATGGGGATGATTGTGGTGGACTTGAAGCACATTGGAACGACGGTGCAGCTAAGAGAGATGTTCAAGATGTCAGTAAGAACATCTTCCAGCTGGTCTGCACATCCTCTGAGCACTCTGTCAGGAATGTTGTCTGGTCCAGCAGCCTTCCGTTGGTTTCCTCACATCAGCACATTGTCTGCAGTCAGATTTGCCAGACTGTATTCAAGGCTCCCAGGGAGCATTCTGATCATTTTCCTAAAAAATTACCTGTTATTGTGTTACAAATACTGCTGACCCCGTTTTCTCAGTCTCTTGAATATCAACATGAATATTTTTTTGTTTGGTAAGCTGAAACTTTGCATGGCTCTCGATAGAGTTAATGTCAGTATTGAGTGTTATATAACATGTCTTTGAGCATGATGAATGTAAAGGGCAAAGACTTGTTAGTGTTCAATGTTTTGTTGTGTTGAGGTTAAAATTAATTTCTGTTATGTTGGAGTTTTGGGTGTTACCATTATGGTGAATGGTGGAGCTTGAGCTTAGGTTGAGGACAGGTACTTTCTGTGTTTTACAGCCATTGCCATTTTTATGACTAGATTCTGTGTTTCAGTCCATGTATTCCAAATACAACATGTGGTAATAGCAGTAAAAGCTGACAACGATCATTGAGTTATTGAAAATTAATTCACATATCGAGGTATTAAGGCAGAATCACCACGCTACCTACCCAAGGTGTGAATGAGTTTTAAAACAAATCAGTTGTCCGACCATCATACCTTTCTAAAGTTTATAACTCAAATGTTTTTGTTTAACAGCAATGTTGGAGCGAATGTATGACTGGGATTCGTTGACCAAATATTTTCCAGGACAAATAATTATTTTCCAGAACATTCAGGTATTTTTGTAATTTTCTAGGACTTTCCCATGACTGCAAAACTGCATTGCAAAGTTCCAGGCTTTCCACGATGCGTGTGAAACCTGGAAATCACTGACGTATCTTTTTTCTACAGATTTACTTGGAAAAAAAGAATGTTTGGTAATGTTCACAGGCATTTTATTTTTCAATATCTTTATTTACATTCCCTGTTTTGTTTTTGTCTTTTTGGTTATAGTAGAGCAAGCAGGAATAGTTTAGTTTGCATTAAATGCAACCATCGAGTCAAGCCTGGCTCAATTTCAACAAGCAAGGATGTTTGAGTTGTCAACAACACTGGACAAGGTCCATCATAACTTGAGGACATTGGTCCGAAAATTTCTACTTTCTCCTATTTCCTACCTGTAATGGATTCAGCATTATCAAGTTATATACTGCACTCCGTACATTGATTATTTCATGGTTTGATTGCTGAGGGCATTGTAATGCATGGTTTTGAGAAAAAAAATGTACAATTTGAGGTGGTCTTGTAAAAGATCTTTGTATGGACTCAAAATATTTTGTCTTTAATGATCATATCTGGCCAAAACCAAGTTCAGTTCAGTTCGGTACTTCATTGGGGAAGACTTTATTGTTTAAATTCCAAAGTCCTCAATTCGATAATATGGTTTTTTTTACAGACCTCAATATCATTTTGATTGTACATTTTAGACAATGACTCTGAGCTTGCACAGAACAGGAATAATTTACAGCCATTTCTGCGATTTGTGACTTTGTGGCTTGTTTAGCAGCTTTGTCAGCAAGGGAATTTCCCTTTGCGAGCGAATCATTGAATGTTCTGTGACCTGTAACTTTGCAAACCGCAACACAATCTGTTTAAATCTTAACTCTTAAAATTAAGAATGTTCGGTGCATGAAATCATAAATAATGTCTTATACGTTGGATCAAGAGGAGTTAATAAAAACTCATATGTGATGCTAATACATTTTGAGTTAATAATCAAAGTCTAGCTGAGATGGTTCTCTAAAGCCACCTTCGTTTCCCATTCTATGATTAATTCGATTTTCGTTAGGGTTTGATCTACTGGCATAATGACAGTTTGTGAACGTTTGTTTATCACTGATAATCAAGCCATTCGGGTGTGGTTAGTGCGCTCGGGTTTAGTGGAGCTCACATTTGGGACAGATTCCTGTAACTTCTTATAATTTCCCTGTTTGGATGCTTTTTGCCCAAGAAAGCATCCTATCCACTTTCTTACCCATCTCACACCACCCTTCCTGTGTAGGTGCCCCAGGGCGGTGATGCCCTGCCTTAGGTTGCCCCCTTTTGGTCATTGGAGTGTCTAACCCATCATTGGGTCTTCACCTCATGCCACTAGCTTTCCGTATTGTTCCTTTTGGCAATTTTTTAATAACTAATACTACAAGACATATGTCTTCCTTTGGTTTGGGGGTAAGGCATTTCAGAATCATCACAGCCAAATGTTCCTGCTTAAATATAAAAAAAAAAGAAAAATAATAATAATCAGACAGTTCAACGAAATGTCTGTTCAAAGTGTCATTTTAATAGCTAAAATGCATTGGCACTGTCTACTGTAATAAACAAAGTTGAAATCTGGATTTCAGTCCAAATTTTATCATTGAACACAATTTAATCCAATGTTAGCTACTGTCAGGTTAAAATGACAAAAAAATGTCCTGTGCAGCTTTCTCAGCATCTCGTCTGAGAGGATCCTGAAAAACTGGGGTATGGTATGGATACAGCAGCGATTTTGAAAACCTATTTATTGCAAATAGCATTTGGTATGGCAAATGGAAGTTCAGTAAATTGACCTTGTGGTAAATAAAATGTCAGCTCCGATTTTATTTAAAATGTCCATGCCCAAATGGTACCAACCTGATCAGACCCTAATTTGAATCAAAAATGATTATTTGTAAGGATACATTTGCATATTCACCACCCTCATCACTTTCAGGAATTTAGCTTCATTTTGTGCCTGAAATGGCAGCAATTTGTATTTTAGATATAAAATAAGATCAGCTTAGATAAAAATTTAGATATAAAATAAGATCAGCCTTTGGTGTTTTACCCAAAGCCAATTTTGGGCCATCGGTAACCAGATCTAGCAATTCCCACATATCAGCAGTGGCTTTTATCTTTTTCAGTCAGGTTACCCAATTTATCAACCACAAAATATAAAACTATTACAAAATACAGTACTGTGCAAATGTTTTAGGCACTTGTGAAAAATGTTGCATAGTGAGTATGTCTTAAAAAATAATTACATAAATAGTTTTCATTTATCACTTAATGTCATAAAGTCCAGTAAACATGAAAAAGCTACATCAATATTCAGTGTGACCACCTTTGCCTTTAAAATAGCACCAATTCTCATAGGTACAACTGGACACTCCTTTAGTCTTAGACTAAAGGAGACTAAGAAGTCCTGTGTCAAATGTCCTTGTTAGTTTTTATAATATTTAGTCAAGCTGATCCTGTTTTTTTTGGTCAAATTTTAGTTGACTAAAAGTCTGGGCATTTTAGTCTTATCTTAGTCAAAGAAAACCCTCAGTATTTTAGCTTAGTTTTAGTCAATGAAAACTGTTGACATTTTAGTCATATTTTTGTCACGTTTAGACAGGTGAAACATCAAGAAATCCAAGTGTTGCACTTTAAGTAAATCATTGCTATGATTTTAACTTAATAACACAAACCCTGAGTATCCAGAAAAAGAAAACTCGACACAATCAAAACTAGGTGGGATTATGCTCACAAAGAACTTTATGCAGGTTATGCAGGCATATTACTGCAGACACCTTTTTGAGGTATGTTTTTTATAACATATTCAAATACATTTTGATGTTAATGTGAAGGACAACTAAACACAGCATTGTCACCATGCCAAATAAATAAGTCATTGGTCTATACTCAATCTTACGTTACCTTTGCCGCTCATTTTCAGCTACTTCTCAACCAATTTCTAGCCTATTAGCTAAATGAGTTCGGTTTAGCTATAAAACACAGCCTACATTATGTAACGCCACTGCCTTGTCTTAATATAACGTATTAAGTTGTCTAATATAGTTGTCACTAGTTGTCTTAACATAACTTAAAAAAGAAAAACAACCTAACATTACCACCAAGACGTTAACCTACCTCAATTTCTTTGTGGTTAGCCTTCATATCAAGTCCATGTCCAACTGTTGTTGGGGGGTGGTAATATGCGCATATTGCGGCGCTGATTCGTGGTCCGTTCTGCATAACGCGGTGGCTAATTTTTGATTACCGCGGCTCATTCGGCACGTTTCGCGGCCAACACACCAGACCGCTCAGTTCTCCCGATGGCCAGCCCCCCCGATCGGCCCCAAAGGGCATCAGCCCACTGGGAAAATGCCCGGTATGCCAGATTACAAATCCAGCACTGCTTGAAATGTACTCTTAATTGTGCTTGTTTAATCCTGATATGCCGCGCACAGCACAGGAAAGGAAACTGCTGCTCATGCCATCCAATGAACAGGATATTTGGATTGCAATTCAGAAAAAAACAGACAATAATATTTTGTCTCCTCTTTTTTCCCCCGACAGAAATAGAGAGAATTAATTTTTTTAACTACATTTTAGTCTCGTCTGTTTTCGTCAGTAATATTGCATGATGATATAGTCACAGTTAGTGTTTAATGATGTCGGTGCCATCTCGTTATCGTCTCATCTTAGTCATGGAAAAAAGGTTGACGAACATTTTTCATCATAGTTTTCTATGTTAACGAAATTAACACTAGTTGGCAGATAGGATGTGCCAAGCTTCTTGGAGGATTCGCCACAGTTCTTCTATCTATTTAGGCTGTCTCAGTTGCATCTGTCTCTTTACATAATCTCAGACTGACACGATGTTCAGTGGGGAGCTTTGTGGGGGCCATGACATCTGTTGCAGGGCTCCCTGTTCTTCTGTTTGGGAGTCTAACATTTATATGTTCTATTTACACAATAAAGCCGAAGATATAAATAACCATCTTAAGACAAATGTTTTTGTGAAACATCTCACATGCCTAAAATACTTTCTCACGCCACTGAATCAAATTTATGGTACTGACCATGCCGGAATAAATCCTCAGATTAGGAGATTATTGCTCTTCGCCTTTGTTCTCTCTTCCTCTGCAAATGAAATTAAGAGAACCGGTGGCTAGGGAAGAATCAAACAAGACTTCACCAACAACCAGTCAACAGAGAATTTAAAAAAAGAATGTAAGATGAAAACTCACCTTCCAAATCTTAGAGCCTTGCAGAATAAGTATCATAGATGATCCATTTTTAACTTTATCTTGGTGGAACCTCCAAATTGATGCAGCAAGTTCCATCAGATGGAAATTATTTCAATAAATCAGATGATTTGTAGAAGGAATAACAAATTTAATTTGTAAAAAATTCCGAAACCCTTGTTATTAATGACACCTGTGGCCTTTAAGTAAACTGCAGCCAGCTACCCGTTGCTCGTGCTCGCGCACACACTCCATAGATACGCGAGCATCGACCAAAACAATTACATAACGTACAAAGAGACTAACACACCGGCATCATGTTGACAGATGAGGTAGCATAAATTAAATTACACAGTTATGATTGTTTTACTACAAACTTTGAGACTGCATATTATATTTGTTTCTCCAGTGCTGGAACAAGGATAAAACAAAGTGTGGTTCACAAGTTCGTTTGCCCATGGTTAAACTTATTTGGCTTGCTGTCCACAGAGGAGGGCTCGATGAAACAGCTTCAACTCGAGCTCTAAAGTATGCACCCCGGGACTATTAATAGGAGATGATTAAGTGGGGCAAGATGCCAAAAGTGAAGGTGGAGTTGTGGAGGTGGAGGGATGCTGGAAACAGCTCAGACAGAAGAGAGGTAAACAGCTGCTTATATACTCTGGCTGTTCATTGAAAGATTAGATGGACTTGCTCCTCCTGAAATTACGTTTAGGAACTTCAATTCACGAGTTTGTTTGCCCATATAATCTTTAAGCTATTAAGGTTAAACTTACTTGGCTTGCTGTCCACGGAGGTGCTTCGATGAAGCAGCTTCAACTCGAGTTCTGAAGAATCCCCCCAAAAAATACAGGAGTTTAGGACAGCAAGTTGGATGCTTCATCATTAGGCTTGGTAGTACGGAAGGACCCCCTCAAAAAAATTTATTGAACGGGATGAAGATATATGATGAAGGATGGTGGTTGCCTAGTTTCTGCGGGAGCTGTGAGCGGGGCAACTGTTGCACATTGGGGTTAGGTATTGTGGGAGTTTGTACTGAAGTGGCAGTGTCAACTGGGGTTAAGTCAATTTAAAAGGCTAATGCGTCTTGCCGCTGTGTTTATCGACCTGGTGCCGTGAGCAGGTGATGCTGCTGCTTAGGCTGGACCGACGTCTCCCTACTATGTCCACCATGTGGAGCTATGGGTTGTGTACTGCTGCGGCAGTATAATTTTGAAAGGGACTCCGGCGGGAGCTAAAATTGGAAAGCATGTCCCAGCGACGTGTTTGCGGTGAAAGCTGTGACTGAGGTACTGCTGCGGCAGTGTGAAAAGCAAGAAGCTTAAGGGGCTGCATTAGGATTTCGTAAGCTTAGCACTGGGATGCATCTCGCTGCTGCGCTTATCGACCAAGAGTTGTGAGCGAGCACTGCTGCGGTAGTAACACTCTGAAAATGCTCATGCGGGAGCTGCATTTTGACTGGAGGCTTTTAAGTAGTAGAGTTGGTGTATGTCCCGCCGCAGCGTCCACGACATGGAGCCAATGAGTCGAAAGTGCATGGGCTCTCAAATGTCGCAGATGGGGAAGGATGTCCTCGTCCCCAGTGGAGCGGGCCAAACAATATCCAAAGCAAAACCCCCCAGTATCAGAAGGAGGGAGCCTACAGTATATAGGTAAGATGCAGAGCTACAATCCTTCCGACGCAAGGGCCTGGATCACATAAGGAGAACGAGGGGCCCGCTTTGGGGACAAACAAATCCTGGTACCTCCAGCCCGCTGTTCAAATGCGTATTAATAGGGAGGCATGGCCCGAGCCTAAAAAGATGTGAGTGTCTGGTGTGCTTGTCTGATGTGATGGAGTTTGGATTGAATGTATGTTTCAAGGTGTGGGATTAGCACCTACCGAGCAATTTAATTTGATGCTCGGACCTTTCTGGGCAGCTGAAGTAGTGGCACCTATGCAGAAGAAAAAATGGGAAGAGAAATGTTCAGTAGGAATGCCGGATCTGTTGAGGATAATATTTAGATTCCTTTCAAACCAATGTATAAACACAGATTTATGTAATCAACAAATAGAGGGTCTAGCGTAGAGGTTATTTGGGAGTTTCTCTGGAGTAGAAAAAAGGTGCGGTGAGACCGTTTGGGGAGGAGTTCTTGAGCTAGGGTCCTCTTTGTGAGAACGGTTAGGTATAAATATAGGAACAGATGGGAGAAGAGTGGTATGTAGTGGAGTGGAGTGGAAGGGTAGGGGGGGCAGGACCATTTGCGGAGACAGCCTCATGCTAGGGTCCGCTCTCTGCTTTGGTGCAGTAGATTGAATAGATGGGGGAAGGGTAGGTGTGAGAGTTTGCAGAGGCATCCTCACGCTAGTGTCAGCTCCATGTAAATGATTCGAATTCAATGGAAAAGCAGAAGGAAGAAGAGTAGAGTGTGCTGGGAGTGCTGGTTCTTGCCAGGAAATTGGAGAGAATAGTATAGAGGGGTTGGTAAGGGCTGGATTGGCAGCGGAACTATTTTGAACAGCCGCTGTATTGATTCAAGAAGATGGAAAGAAATAACTGACGCCATTTGTTACTACATCTCGAAGGATATGGCTCCCATAGCTACAGTGGAGAGCAGTGGGTTTAAACATCTTGTTAAAACTCTCGACAGAAGATACACTGTGCCATCGCGACCATATTTTTCCCAAACTGCGCTGCCCAACATGTACAAAACATGTAGTAATAAGGTAGATGCTGAACTTAAATCTGTTCAGCACTTTGCAGCCACATCTGATCTCTGGTCAATTAGGACTATGGACCCATACTTGAGCCTTACTTTGCACTACATTGATGATGAATGGAAGCTGCACAACAGATGCCTTGAGATGGCATATTTTCCAGTCAATCACACGTCAGATATGATTGCACAGGGCCTGAGAGATATGCTTTCTGCATGGGAACTCACAGAAGAGAACCTTGTGGCCATTACGCTAATGTTGTCAAAGCTGCACAGCTCAATGGCTGAACACGGCAGCGGTGTTTTGGACACCGGTTGCACCTTGCAATCGAACAGACACAATGCTATAATATTCAATCATCTAATTGGGCATATCTTGGTGGTGACTGGCTGTTATATTTTCACTGACTTTTTCTCTGAGATTAGTGAGTTACTTACTCTTGTCTGTGGAGGTTATTCATCTGTTATTCTGCTTGGTGATTTTAATATACATGAAAACACCACACAATGCAATGACTTGATGTCTGTACTGGACTGTTTCAACCTAACTCAACATGTAACTTTTGCTACTCACTCCAGAGGTCATATACTGGATCTCATATGTACATCTGGCTTAAATAATATCTCTGTTAATGGTTCTGATTTTGCTTTCTCAGATCATAAAATCATAAGCTTCAGTTGTAGTGTTCCAATATCTATATCACCACTGAAGAAAATGCTGACTTATCGTAAAATCAATTCTGTGAATCCATCTTCTTTCTCTGCTTCAATAAGGGCTTCTATATTGTCAGAATGTCTACTATCTAACTGTCCGTCAGAAATCTGCTGTATATACAATAATTCTTTGTCTCAAATACTTGAGAGGCAAGCTCCTGTTAAAACTAGACTGGTTCCATCTACTCGTGCATCGCCCTGGTTCACTCCGGAACTACGAACAATAAAAACTGAGGGTCGCTGCCTAGAAAGACTATACAGGAAAACTGGACTAATCGTGCACTCCTTGGGTCTTAAAGAACACTTGCTTAAGTACCGTACAGCCCTTAACGATGCAAGAACCTCTTATTTCACCTCTACCATTAGGAATTCCAAGTGCAGGCCCAAATCACTCTATGCAATGGTTAACAAACTCACAAATCCACCACAACATGTTATTTCAGGCTCTGTGGGGCTGGTAGAAAGCTTTTCTCAATTTTTCTCAGATAAATTGAAGTCAATCACTGCATCCATTACAAAAAACACTCCTCACACAAGTGACTCAAATGTTCATTTGATGTTAGCTGTTTCCGCTCACTCAACAAACTCTCTCTCGGCTTTCACTATAACTACTCCTGCTGCCATAAGTGATCTAATTGTGAAGTCAAATTCCACATCCTGCCGGCTTGATCCTACACCTACTGTTTTGCCTAAGTTGTGTGTGCCCGAAATTACACCCATCATAACACATATGATAAACTGTAGTTTGGCATCCGGCGTTGTTCCAGCAGAATTAAAAATGGCTGCGGTGACCCCCATTCTGAAAAAACCTGGCCTAGACCATCTAAATATGGACAATTACAGACCAATATCCAACTTAACATTCTTAAGCAAAGTCCTTGAGAGGGTTGTTGCTTCACAACTGCGATCACACTTGGATGTTAATGGTCTTTTTGAACCTTTTCAGTCTGGATTTCGCTCATCACATAGCACTGAAACTGCCCTTCTTCGGGTGGTTAACGACATTCTTTTGTCTATGGATTCAGGGCTGATAAACATCTTGATGCTCCTTGATTTAAGCGCTGCTTTTGACACAGTCTGCCATGAAATAATGATCTCTAGGCTTTCTGATATTGGCATCACTGGCTCTGCTCTTTCCTGGCTTATTTCCTACATCAGCGACAGAAAGTATTATATCACTATACAAGGGTTTAGATCTGCCACTGCTTCACTCACACAGGGTGTTCCTCAAGGGTCGGTTCTTGGCCCACTATTGTTCATTATCTACATATATCCGCTCGGTGACATCATACGCAGGCATGGACTTAAATTCTATTGCTATGCTGATGATATTCAAATCTATCTTACCACCAGCTCTGATAGGCCGTCTCTGCCTGACTCACTCATTGCATGTATCAAGGACATCAAGCATTGGATGTCCCTGAATTTCCTCAAATTAAATGACAAGAAAACTGAGATATTAGTGATTGGCTCTACTGCCTCAGTTAAAAGGATGGACCAGTCCTTTGACATTGATGGAATTCACATTAAGCCTTCGTCATCGATTCGTAACCTAGGTGTCTTATTCGATCCAGCTCTATCATTTGTCTCTCATATTTCTTCTATTGTTAAAAACTCTTTTTTCCATCTTCGTAATATTGCTCGTCTACGATCTTCTCTCACTCTAGCTGATACCGAAACCTTAATTCATGCATTAATCACATCAAGCCTGGACTATTGCAATGCCTTATTTCTAGGTCTTCCCAAAAAACTTTATTGCAAGATTACAGTATGTACAGAACTCTGCAGCAAGAGTTCTCACCTCTAACAGACGTTCTGCTCACATTACTCCTCTGCTTCATGACCTTCACTGGCTACCTGTGGCATCACGTATCCACTATAAGGTAGTGCTGCTAACGTTCAAAGCATTAAATTGTCTTGCTCCTCAATATCTGTCTGACTTACTCTACGCGTACCATCCTGCCCGGTCCCTTAGATCAGCTGAACTTGGTTTACTGTCCATCCCTCGTTTCAGGTTGTCTACTGTAGGTGGAAGGTCTTTTAGTATTAATGCTCCTCAATTATGTGATACGCTACCTCTGACACTATGTAATACCTCATCTGTGGCTACTTTCAAGACCCAGTTAAAAACATATCTATTTAACATGCATTTTGGATAAGGTGACTCTATGTATCCTATGTTACTGTAATGTATGTGAGGGCGTCTAAATGTATTTGAAATGTACAATGTAAAGCGACCTTGAGCTATGGAAAGGCGCTATAAATAAAACTTCTTCTTCTTCTTTATATTCTTTCTGTGTTTGTTTGTATGTGTCATAAATGATAATGTCTATATGTTTTTATATGACTTGTGTTTTTTATTCTCCTTTTCTTTTCTGTGCTGATGTTCTTGTTAAGCACTTTGTTACATGTGTTTAAAAAGGTTCTATATACATTTTTTACACAAAAAATTAATATAGCACCTTCCTTCATGTTACAATGTGCTTGATATTACAATGTTACAATGTAAGAAAACGCTACATTGAAAATCATCATTAGAGTAGAAATAAAAAAATGGTCTAGAAGTGTTATTAATCTGATATTATTTAAGTAGTTTAAGAGGCATTTCTCCTCTTATTAATTTTGCTAGTTTGTAAAAGCTTCAAGGATAAGTGAAACCATCAATAATATAATAATTCAATGTTTTGTGTGCGTTTATTTCAGAAAATGGAATGAAATATTAACGTGTGGCATGGGCAATGAGGGTATGCAAAAACTTAGTCGGTGCTTTTTCCATAGTTGGAAAAAAGAAGGCATTAGTGAAGGTGCAACAATATCTGAACCTGCCACAACACAAGCTGAAAACGGCATGTGTCACCAGATGGGGATCAATGCAAATGATGACTGCAAGGGTTGAGCAAAAGAAAGCCATCACACAGGTCGAGGACAAATGATGATAAAATATATCTGATGATAAAAAATCAAGGCACCTTGTTCCATCTTGGGCTGTTTTGGATGTCTTAGAGGCTGTCAACAAAGCTCTCTCCCCATTCATGGAGTTCACAGATGCCATGTTAGGAGAAGAGTATATGACCATTTCATTCGTGAAGCCTATCCTACACATCCTCAATTCGCGAGTACTGGCTGAGGATGATGATGACACGGAGCTGACCAAAACAATCAAAACCAGCATCCTTGAGTACCTCAAAAGGAAGTACTCAGACCCCATCACAGAAGTTACTGAAGTTACAGCTACTGGACACAGCCAGTTTTGTCAATCCCAGATTTAAAACGACATACATTTCTGCACACCATGTCCCACCGTTCAGGAGAAAGTGAAAACAGAGATGGAGTCATCAGCTGCAGTCCTCAGGGAATGTCCCACAGAGACTACAGAGCCCTCTACAACTTCATCAGAACCAAAGAAGCCAAAGAGGTCATTAGGAAGTTTTTTCAAAGGAAGTGAGGCAACTCCTTCAACTGTACCCACTTTGTCACTTCAGCAAACACTAGAAGCAGAGCTGAGCAGCTACTTGGTGTCCCCCGTGCTGGATAGTGAGGAAAATCCACTGGAATGGTGAAGAAAGCATCTCTGCATACCAGCCACTATCTCCCCATCAGAGCTTGTTTTCAGTTCAGGAGGAAACATTGTTACATGCCTCAGATCCTGTTTGAAACCTGAAAAGGTAATCATGCTAGTGTGAAGATCACTTGCAACAGCGATCATGAGTCAGATTCACATCTATAACTCTACGAGCACACAGGATACACAGCCTGCTGGTCTATTAGAGGTGCCCTGTCCAAGGCCTGTTCTTGCTCTTAATCAGTAGTGTTCAATTGCCAAAAGTTTGCATTTGGCATTATTTAAAATATTCGTTTACAGGAGATGCAAGTTTTGATTTTCTACTTTTCACATTGCATTATTTAAAATAATATTTATTTACCTAACAACACAAAGTCTTGTCTTTGTCTAATTAACTAAGTAAATGGAAGAAAAGTTAAAGTACAGAAATTAGTCGAGATGAAGCCTCAAAGTTGGACATCAGATGTGCTAGTGCCAGAGAGCAGAAGTGTTAGTCTGACACACAGATATTCGTTAAGGTCTTTATACCCTCTTGAGACTGTGCCAGAAAGCATTTCCTTTTTAGGTACAGAAAGTTCTGCACAATGATGTAATAACCGCAAGTGTCAGGTCAGGCTGTTATGACATATAGAAGTGGAAAAATAAGCTAAAGCCCCACTCGTACATGTATTTATGCAAACAACTCGTAAATGTACCGATCTCAGCTAAATACAAGGACAGGTGTCTCGAAACATATCCTGTTTACTATTTACTGTCTATGTCTGCATGCTTCTTAGATCAATAACAGTCATAAACTATGCTCTCTCATTCCAACTCTGAAGCCAGATGAGGTCAAAAGGGTAACAAACTCATATACAAGATTATATAATGTATAAATTTGGTCTCACGCATGCATTTAGATCTCACATGTACATTAGATACATAAGGCATCAAGCATGAATATTATAAAAGTTGTACAGTGATTATACGAATGAATATAAAACTGAGTACATAAAGTGAATATATGAATATAATTCCATAGCTTCTGATTATAGGTGATTTAATAATATAAAAAAATATAAAATAAAGAAAACATTCTAGCCTCATCCATCAATATCTATGTTAAAATAAATGTTGTTTTGGTAGTTTTGCGCATTTGGGCTCCCTTTATGTTAGAGCCTTAGAGCCCATTGTAACAATGGACATGATACATTGATTTTATTGAAATTATTTTATTAGCTGGCTTTTAGAGATCGTACAGTGATCCGAGAAGCAGGTAAGATGACTTGCAATACCCGGATGATTGGTCTGATACATCTTAATCCCTGGATGTGTGGTAGTTACTCTGCTCGATGGTGGGACTGATTCAATAGAATTAAGTATTGCAGAGTGCTGTTTAATAATAGCAGGTATAAACAGGGCCTTCATTTCATGTTATCAGAAGGTCTACTGTATCATGCTGATCAAAATCTATTTAATTGTGACAAAAAAATAATACATTAATTGAACCCCAATTTAATTTTTATTTAATATGCAAGGTTATTCCTGTTATTCAGATGTTATTGATATACAATCTGGTAGATAAGTCTTTTACAAGGTTATGATCATTTATACAATGAAAACAAACAAACAAAAAAAATGGTCTTCTAACCCAGCCAGTATTCATAAAACAATATATGTAAGCCCAGCGTAGTTCTAGCAGGAAGACTAGCAGCTGTACATCATCGCACCATTAGCTGGGTAATTCCCAGCCAATCACATGTAAACCATTGCTTTATAATGTCTGCTCACAATCTATCACATTGCTGTTTCAGCGTGCTAACATGGCAACCTCCACCACCCTACCACCACCAGTTGAGTCCCGTCCTGCACGGGGGTAGGCTCCTCGCCTCTGCCTCTTATCTCTGGCAGGATATGACGGTTCCGAGTACTATAACTTTGGACCGCCAGACAGGGCCCTACGCCAAAGAGAGACCTTACTTTTCTGTTTTATATTCATCAAATAAATGCCATCTTACATTTACCTCAAGTCTGCGAGTCTTACTGATAGAAATATATTTAAATGGCTAATGAAACAATGTCTTGTTTTCAGATAAATCTGACCAAATTTAGTAAACATTATGCTTAAAATAATATTTCTTAGCCCATTTGCAAATATTTTTTTCTTGTTTTAAGCCTAAACTTCACTGAATTCAGTTCAAAAGAAGACTTACAATGATGACATTTAGCTTGTGAAGTAAAAATATCTTGTTTTAAGAATGTTTAGATATTTTTACTAAAAAACAAGAACGAAAAAAAAATAAATATCAAAATTATTTTTGCAAAGAATGCCTTTTAGCATGTATTTTTCTGCTCCTGACCTTTATGGTTCATGTTTTTGAAATTATTATATGACTACAACAGATCTAGTAAACTGACTGAAGTTATGTTATACATTAAAAACATAAGTGTTGACCCTGAAATAACCATGCTCACAATTATAATTTTGAGCAGCTCTTTTTTAAATGAGACTTCAGACCACTTAATTGGGTGAAATTCTTCCCACATATAGTGCATTTGAATGGCTTCTCTCCAGTATGCACTCTCTCATGTGCTTTCAGGTGTCCTGATGTACCGAAACTCTTTCCACAAAAAGAACACAGGTAAGGCTTCTCATTAGTATGAGATGTCATGTGTGCCTTTAGATGAGATGCCAAAATAAATTTCTTGCTGCACTGATCACAGTTAAATGGTCTTAATCCAGAATGATTTTGCAGATGAAGTTTGAGATGTCCTGCAAGTGTGAAACTCTTTCCACACTGAGAGCAAGAGTAAGGCTTCTCTCCAGTGTGAATTCTCATGTGAAGCCGAAGATTTCCTTTCTCTCTGAAACTCTTTCCACACTGAAGGCAGGGGAAGGGCTTCTCTCCAGTGTGAATGTTTATATGACGATTTAAATTTATTCTGTTTGAGAAACTTTTCCCACATGAAGTACAGTGGTATGGCTTCTCTCCAGTGTGAATTCTCATGTGACGTTGAAGACTTCCTTTCACTCTGAAACTCTTTCCACACTGATGGCAGGGGAAGGGTTTTTCTCCAGTGTGAATTCTCATGTGACGCTGAAGATCACCTTTCTTTCTAAAACTCTTGCCACACTGATGGCAGGGAAAGGGCTTTTCTCCAGTGTGAATTTTCATGTGAATATTTAGATGTTTTCTCTTTGAGAACATTTTCCCACATGAAGTACAGTGGTATGGCTTCTCTTCAGTGTGAATTCTCATGTGACGTTTAAGATCTCCTTTCACTCTGAAACTCTTTCCACACTGATGGCAGGGGAAGGGTTTTTCTCCAGTGTGAATTCTCATGTGACGCTGAAGATCACCTTTATCTCTGAAACTCTTTCCACACTGATGGCAGAGGACAGGCTTTTCTCCAGTGTGAATTTTCATGTGACTATTTAGATGTTTTCTCTTTGAGAACATTTTCCCACATGAAGTACAGTGGTATGGCTTCTCTTCAGTATGCACTCTCTCATGTGCTTTCAGGAGTCCTGAATGAGCGAAACTCTTTCCACAACAAGAACACACAAATGGCTTATTTGTGTGAGTTGTCATGTGTACCTTCAGATTTGATTTCCGACTAAATTTCTTGCCACACTGTTCACAGTTAAATGGTCTTAATCCAGTGTGATTTTGCAGATGAAGTGTGAGATGGGCTGCTTGTGCAAAACTCTTTCCACAGTGAGTGCAGGTGAATGTGTTTTCGTCACTTGTTTTTTTAGTTCTTTTCTGTGAGAAATTATTTTCAGTCTTCGAGACACTAAAAGAATCTTCACCAGTGATGAAATTATTTAATGTATGATATAGATGGTGTTTCTCCTCCACGTCATCCAGTTCTTGACTTTCTTCTTTTACTTCTATCAAGTCTAAAACGAACAAAGTAAATTCAGACAAATATGAAAAATGAAATTAGGGAAGCACCGTTCCCAGTTTGAAATCTCAGTATCAGCCGATCCCAATCCGATACCAGTGTTGTTGGTTTTTTTTTTCATAATTAGTTTAAACTTTCTTTACATTATTGAGTGAAACTAATTGAGGTGCTCTTTATTTTTATGTAAAGAAAAACAAACCTTCATCTACACATTATTTCAAAATAAATGTACAGCCTATTAAGAAAAGCTTTATTGTTAACTAGTCTACTGGATAATGTAGCAGCAAAAGGAGCAGTAATTCCAGTGGAGGTCTTAAGTAGAAAAGAAGCAAGTTTTCTTTGCACAAATTTTTAAACTTGAACTTTAAAGGATTCTGGGGCTCTACTTTCGTGAGTGTGCAAAGTGCAGCTCTATGCGCAACAACCGTGTGCAATGTCTTATCCAATTTTCACGAGAGCTCTAATTCTAATTGCAACTTTCATGCTAGCTCAAAGCGCAAGTGGGTGGGACTGTTTGTGCTATTGTGGGTGTACAGTTTCACCAAACCTACTTGTGCCTAGACTTACCAAATACCAAAACTTCATGGTCATGCACATTGACTTTCATCTTTTGAATATTTATTTGAGCTTTGAGTATTATTATTATTGACTTTTAGAATTTTAAAATACAGCAGTAATAATATTTTATTCATGCACCTTTAGCTTTAAAACCCTCAGGCTTTTATTTTGACGATCCTAACACTCCAGGAAGTCCTGTATGTGTCTGTTTGTGGGTTACATCACGGCAGCATAATTATTATAATAATTATAATTATAATTGTAATTATAATTACTTCTTATTCAAAATCTGGTCAAATGGTCCTCTGGTGCCGTTCTAAATGCATATTATAACCAAGTAAACCAACCTATTGAGCATCTACATTTGAGATGCTGTTCGTGAGCAGCGCTCTCATATGAAAATAGCCACAGTGACAGTATTGGATTCGGATCGAGCTTGTCGGAGCGATACCCGATCAGTCTAAAAACTCAAGTATAGGAGCCGATACAATCCAGGTATCGGATCAGTGCATCCCTAAAAGAAATACAATTGAAACTTTATTTAATGCCAGTAAGCAACAAAGGCAAAATGTCTGTTTTATGTTATCTTTGATTTGCTGAAGGTTAGTTCTGTAATTTTCATGTAGATTCTGGTATTATTTGTTTGTTCAACTATAAATTTACTGCTTCTATCATTTTGTAACTACAGCTGCCAGATCTTGCAAACTGTCTGAAGCTTTATTACCTCAACGTTCCTCAAAACAGTTATAATGAAGACTCAATGAACACCAACCTCTTCGTTCCTCAGTATCTTCATGTTTCATTCTGCATTGCTCTGTAATACTCATGTCTTCACTCTCTTCTTTAACAAACTTCATTTTTGCAATAGTATGTCAGTAGACTTCAGTGGTTACACCGGAGTTGATCCTCTTTATATACCACCTTTTTTCCACGGCAAGGGTGAATCAAGATTACTATGAGGTATGGAGGAGCAGATCTGCCAAAAAATAAAAGAGACCAAAATCCTCAATTTGTACAATAACACCTTGTTGTAGGAAATGCATTACCCTGTTTACCGTGTACAACCATAGCTAGACTGAAATATTTACATATTACACAAGGAATCTTAAAATATCTAAAAATCCTTAAAACAAGATCAATTTGATTAATCTTGTTTTAGAAACAACACTGCATAAGATATTTCGTTTTTTCAGAAAATGTATTTTTAACGTGTATTTTGTTTTACTGTACTAACAGAGTTTTTATAGTCAAAACAAGTGAAAAAAAATCAACCAGTGCTGAAGAAGTAATCCAAAGTATTTAGAATACTTTACTGACCTTGAGTAATCTAACGGAATATGTTACAAATGATGTATTACGACGTATTGACGTTACAAAATACGTTTTACAGCATGTATTCTGAATCTGTAGTGGAAATAATTTCAAAAGTAACCATCATAACCCTGCATGCATTGCTCGGATGACTACATGCTTAGAGGCAGAAGTTGGGTTAAATTCAGACGTGTGTCTTATGCTTGACCTAAGATTAAAGTGATGACTGGTGAACTGGTGGAACTCTTAAACCAACACTTCGCTGAGCATCTTGCTACCTGGTCATTGGGAACAAGTCCCGCTCTTCTCTGTGTGTGTGCCAGCAAAGAAGCACCTCTCCAAAACTCATTCGGGATTGTAGAATATTTTGAAGAAACCTAAAATAGCCACTTGCTGAAAAAGTTTGTTGTCCGGAGAGTAAAAAAAAAAAAAAAAACTCCATCAGCATCATTTAAAACTAGTTGGGATCACACTTAAGGGATAATTCACCCAAAAATGAGAATTCTCAGATTATTTACTCACCCTCGTAATATCCCATGTGTTTATAATTTTCCCTCTTCTCCAGAACACATTTGAAGAAAAATATCTCAGCTCAGTTGGTCCTTAAAATGCAAGTGAAAGGAGATTTCTCTTTTGAAGCTCCAAAAATCACAGACAGTCAGCATAAACTTCATCCATATGACTCAGCGGTTAAATGAATGTCTTCTAAAGGGACAGGATCACTTCCAGCGTGAAAGAATATAAATATTTAAGCTTTTTTAACTATAAACCATCACTTCCGTTAGGACCTCATAGAGGACCAATCATCGACTCAAAGCATCAAAGGCAACTACTAGGAGTCGTGTGGTGTGCACTAGAAGTTGTGCAGTGTGCACTACAAATTACATAGTCTGCACTAGATGTTGTATAGTGTACACTAGGCACTAGGACTAGATATAAAATAGTGTGAAAGCGCTTTACTCACAGAAAAATAACACAAATGTTGTGTCATTTACTACTTCACATCAGACGTTTCCAGCAAACATAAAACTTTAAATTAACTTTAAACACTTCAAAAATCAGTTTTCTCTCTTACAATGAAGCTCATGCAGGACTGATACAGATACTTTACGAACATTAAAGTGTGTTATTTCATATTGATGACTTCTGTATGACAAATAGTTTTTTTAAGCATTTTATGTGCCCTTTGGGATAAAAAGTTCTGCTAAATGACTAAAAGTTTTTAATGTAATCCTCCATATTCGTGTTATGATGAGTTTAGCTTGTTTTAATGATTAATTCACCTAAACAATGAGATTGATCAGTTTTATATCACAAACGCTAAATTATTTCAAGTAATATTACCATGTTAATTATGTGTAAAAGTGTTGTATTGTTTAATATATTTTAATGAAAGCGCTGAAAAACACAAACCTTAAATCAACTGAATCACAACAGACGGCGGAGCTGCGGCGGTGTGTTCATGACGTCACAATAACAACAACTTCTTCTTGTGATGTGAAATGGCGGATCGGAAAACCAGTTCATGTTGCATTACCGACACATACTGGACTGGAGCGTCAATGACAAACAAAAACGATTTAATTTAAAAAACAAGAAAACATTAAAACATACATAAACTATCAGAAACTTTCAGATAGCACAATACAGTTCTCTAATACTTTGTCTCCATTGTTTCTTTTGCAAAACAACTTCAAAAGATATAGTCTGGATCCTCTTTTCTTGTAGTTTTGTCTACAATACGTGTCTTGCTCTGTCATAAGTCCTACAATGAAACAGGACATGTTCCACTGTTTCCATCATCCCACAATATGCATAATCAAGTAGGGTGCTATTTATTTTATTTAAAGGAATAGTTCACCGAAAAATGACAATTCTCTCATAATTTACTCAAACTCATGTCATCCCAGATGTGTATGACTTTCTTCTGCTGAACACAAACAAAGATTTTTAGAAGAATATTTCAGCTCTAGCAATGCAATGAATAGGTGTGAAATCTTTGAAGCTCCAAAAGCACATAAAGGAAACTTAAGAGTAATCCATATGACTCCAGTGTTTAAATCCATATATTCAGAGGCAATATGATAAGTGTGGGTGAGAAAAAGATATATATATATATATATATATTTACCATAAATCTCCCCTTTTACATTCTTTGTCTTGTGTTTTGGGCGATTTGCTTTGTCTGCATATCGCCACCTACTGGGCAGGAAGGAGAATTGTCAGAATTGGGAAATCGGTACAACATTAAAAGTTAACTGAAACGTTGTATTGCACTCAAATGAGTAAAATCTAAATTAATTTGTGCAAGGTGAATAGAAAGGGGGAATACTTGTAAGTGTTTAATGTTTTGTTTTGAGATTCAGAAGAGTTTCTGTTGGAGTTTTGGGGGTCACTATTTAAGGTGAATGGTGGAGCTGGGTTTAGGTGGAGGACTGAGGAATGCTCTATATTGCTTTATTCATTAGGCATTTGCTATATTAATCATAGCATAGTGTTTCACATTAGCATGCTAGTATCCACTGTACTATATAACAGAGAGAGATTACTTTAAGTTATTGTAACATTCCTAATTTAATTGGTTTTACTCAATTCAATTAAGGTCCCTCTACTTGAAGTATTTAATTTGAGATTGCATGGAAATTTAAGAAAACTCATGTCAAACATGTGAAACCACTGTCCATGATTCAATAAAGTTAAGCCAAAGAGTTATTTTGAGTGGGTTCTTCTTGATTACATATAAATAATTTATTATTACACTAAACAAAAAAGGACTTTTCCACATCAAAGAAAACTGCATGAGCAACATGTTTACTCACTTGAGCCTTTCATATGTTTGATTAGGCAGAGTACTGATTCCATAGCTGTTCTGCCTCTAAGAAATACACAGGTATTTGAAGTGGGCAAAAAGTCCTTTATTTTCTGTAACATGTTTTAGCCTAATTGTAATCATTCCTTCCATTTATTTGTACATTTGATGTACAAATGTTGAATTTGATGTACAAATGTCGGGGGTGTTGAAAAATGTTCCATCTGGTGGTTGGTCAAATGTAACAGCCATAAACATGGTTATACAGCTCCACTTTATGAAGCACCTGATGTAGTTTTGATCCAGTGTGCATAAATAAAAGCCTGACAGTGCTAAGTTTGTTGATTTTCACCTTCTGATAATATTATTAGCTTATGAAAGCGTGGGAATAAATGCAAATATGATTCAGTGTGACTTTAATAATAATGAACATAAATATGACCAACAGAGTTGCATGAGGCAAGTATCTAATTATATTTCATTATACTTGTTGTTTTACAGGATATATCATAATGTAATTTGAAATACTTTGTAAATGGATTTAAACTTCCAATAACCATAGGTCTGGATTCATACATTCTAACACGCAAAGTGAAGCGCGCTTATGACTGGACAGAAAGTGAGGCATAATTTGTATTTGATTGTTTGATTCTCTGACAACAATACATGCTCCGATACAGGACTTCTTTGAAAATTGTGCTGGTTCTTGATACATGCCTTGAAGCTTCAGAGTCATACGTAGCCAGAGGTGGGTAGAGTAGCCAAAAATGGTTCTCAAGTAAAAGTAAAATTACTTCAAAATATAATTACTCAAGTAGAAGTAAAAGTACAAACATAAATAATTACTTGAGTAAGAGTAAGAAAGTATCCAATTAAAAGAGTACTCAAGTAGTGAGTAACTCGTTACTTTCACAGTTGACATAATAGACGTTAACTCCCCAATATTCCATTACATAATTCACATTTAACACGTATTACAGAATTGTTATTATTATTAATGGGAATTCTGTCATCATTCACCATCATGTTGGTCCAAACCCATATTACTTTCTTTCTTCCATTCAACACAATATGGAGATTTTAGACAGAATGTTTGCCTGAGTCACTATTTCCTTTCAGTGAATGTTTATATATAAAAGAAAAACTCACAGCAGTATGTCAATTCTGTAATGCAATGCTTACAGAGATGACTGGTTCCACATCAAAATTTTATCGGCACTTAGAAAGGAACCATAAAGAAAGGTAAGTTAAGTATTAAGTACCGGTAGTAAGTGATTGTAGCAAAGCTAGCTTGCTAACGTTATTCAACTTGGAAAGTCAGATTTTCCAACTTCCTACTGGGAAAAGTGCAATGGGACGCCACTTGAAGTCGTAATTACAACATCAAATCATGCGGAAATGTTAAACTCCAATTTCCTTGAGATGCAGGTGTGTCACACAATCTTGTCGGCACCCAGGAAGATGTACTTTTATTAAATAATATCGATAAATTAGAAAAGTTCCTATATTACATGATATTAAAGCTTGTTTAACAAATGTTAGCAGAGTAGCAGGTGTTTCAAAACATGGTAAATTATACTCTCTTTTGATAATCGTACACCTGTTGCACAAATGCTACCATTGCGGATTGTTTATGAATTGGGTTGTTAGGAGACATCTCCGGTGACAGTCAAACACCTGCTCAGCTAACGGGGGTGTTGCAGTTTTGTTTCCTTTAACGTCATCTTCCAAACATCTGGCATTGGAATGCCTTTAGTCGGAGATCGGAGATATCAACATTTGAATCCGATTTGAATGGAATGCAGCATCTGTACCTAAACTCATCTTCACCCCTCACCCAAAGAGATTTAGAGAGTATTAGCCATACATGTTGTGTTGTTCGTTTCAATAACCAGTCTTTATCATTGCTTTATCAACTTTATTAACCACTATATCAACTACATCATCGCTCCCCTAAATCTCGCGATCTCTCTCTCGTTCACACCCCCATTCTTGCGATATCGCTACACTACATGCCTCCCTTTGTTAGTATTAGAGAACTTATATACCACCAAATATTTCAACCTTTGTTACTGTTACTCTGAACATAATATTTACTACTGCTATATTGTTTCAATCAATACTGACTAAACAGTTAACCAACATACTCAAAACATTTACATAATCATGTCCTTAAAACGAGCAGGTTTCTTAACATCTCTACCACTCCGGGTAGTCAAAGGTTTGCAACAGGAGTCTGGTACTGTAACAGAAGAACTTTGTTGCTCTTCTGTAAAATCTGTCTTGACCACTGTCTCTTGAGTTCCCTGATCACTTTGTTTTTCTGTAGGTTCTGGTATGCTAATCTCCAATTGAATGGGAACATGACAAATTTGCTTCACATTTCTCACAATCCTAGAGCCATCCTCTACATTGGCCATTTCAAATTAATTGTCCGATGTGTGCTTCAGAAGTACATAATGAATATCTCTATACTTAGAATCCAGCTTGCCATCGTCCATACTCGCCACATACATGACGTCTCACAACTTAAAGTTGTGTTCTTAGGATTGTCTTGCCATGTCTGCATACTGCTTAATTTATTAATTGTAGCTTTTATGATGACTTTCAATGTCTTTTGTTTCTCTTTTGTCAGTGATGAGACTAGGCAACTTAGTGAGCGACTCTTGTCCAAACATCAGATAGGCTGGTGTCTCACACAATGCGCTATGTGGTGTAAATCGATAGGCAAGAAGAATCTTTGAGAGATCTTCTCTCTAATTCCTTCCCTCACTTTTAGCTGCTTTGAAGGCTTTCTTCAAGTAATGATAGAATCTTTCTATTTTACCATTACTTTTGGAGTAGTAAGGTGAGGCCTTGATGTGCTTAACTCCACTAGTTCTCAGAAATGCCTCGAAGACTTTGCCGACAATCTGCTTCCCCAAATCGGGCAAATATTTTCATAATTTCCTTGGTAACAGTCTCGGAAGTTATATCAGCAATGACTATTGCTTCAGGGTATGACATGTAGTTATCTATAACAGTAAGTATATAGACATTCTGAATAGGACACACCAAATCAACACCTATCTTGGTCCACAGTCTAGGAGGTAGTTCTAATAGATGCAGTAGTTGATCTTCATGCAAGGGTTGATTTAGAACACACGCATTACAGTTTTTGACTATTCTTTCTACCTCCATATCCATATTAGGCCAATAGAATTTGCTTCGCAAGAATTGCTTTGTGTGAATTATACATTGATGTGTCTCGTGTGCAATTTTCAAAGCTTGCTGGACTAGTGCGGAAGGAAGAACTATCCTGTGTCCCCACAACAAAAGACCATCATGGGTTGACAACTCAGCTGAGCAGCGTTTGTATGGTTGTACATTTTCAGGAATTGTTGCAGGCCATTGTATAGTCTCCACTATGGAAATCAGTTGTGTCAAGGTAGTACCTTGTGTCATTGTAGTTGTGTCATTGTAGCTCTTTTAAGTTCCTCAAGAGTCAAGGCTTCTACATCCATCATATTTACAGACGTGTCCACATAAATTTTGTCCTCGGTTTCCGTTAAAGGAAGTCTAGAAAGTGAGTCTGCAACATTGTCTTTACCTGCAATGTGTTCAATCTTGAAGTCATAAGGATACAGTCTCAGTCCAAGTCTTTGTATTCTAGGAGGCAAAAGCTTCGACCTTCTCTGGATTGAGCATATAAATGAGAGGTCGATGATCCATTTGAAGAGTAAATCTGCCTCCCCACAAATACGCTTTGATGTGTTCCACCGCACATACTAGGCCTTCCTGCTCTATCTGAGAGTAATGCCTTTCTGTGGGTATCAGAGATCAGGTGGGGTTTCTGTATTGTCTCAGTCTCGATACACTCTGGTCTTGGTCTTGATTGGTCTCGGTTTAGGTGGTCTTGACTACAACACTGGCGCGCGCAGCTGAAGTTCCGCTGTTGTAAAAGTCTCATTCCATAATCTCTCAATAAATTACACATTAACTGAAATTACAGGACTGCCGCACATTGCAAAGAAAAGTTTAAAAAAATCACTCAAAATTTGCTTGAGTGAGAGTAAAAAGTACCCTCTTTTAAACCAATTCTAAAAGTAATTTTCCCCAAAACAATTACTCAAATAAATGTAACAGAGTAAATGTAGTGTGTTTCTACCCACCTCTGTCCATAACACCACTACCTTGTGCCTTAGGCCTAGTCACAGCAATGGCCATACAGCACTCTTGCTCATTTAATATTGCATTATTAAACAAGCTTGTCATAAAAAGGGTTGTCTCTGTACTGTATTTATCAACATTACCTTACTTCAATTATAGTCCCAAGATGGTTTTTAACCCACATTAAATGTGTCAGATAAATATTCAAGCGAATCTCTTTAGTATAAACCAGGGGTTGGCAACCTACAGCATGCGTGCTAACATTGGCACGCAGAGGGACAATCACTGGCATGCAAGCAACAGCGAGAGAGGAGTAGACTGTTGTATGAATATTAAGTCTCTTGCACCTGCATTCCAATCTTTATCTTGATGTAATTCTTTCTCAACATCATGCAGCATTTTCTTTAGCTGTAATGAATGTGCTTGACATAACAGTCCCGGTTCGCAGATCTGCTGGGGGAGACAGGCCCCCAATCAATTCCAAATTTCTTAGATCATCCGATAAAGATATTGTGTTGCGCGAGGCGAGGAGCAAAGGAAAGCTTTCTTGGAAGACTCACAATATATTCTTGTTCCCGGACTTTGCGAATTAGAAAAGAGAGAAACGCGCTCGATTCAAGGAGTGTAAGAAACTCTTGCATCAATGGAAGATCGCTTTTGCAATGTTTCCGTCAAAACTGAGAAAAGAAATGAAGGATGGCAGCAAAGTATTCACGTGTCCCAAACAAGCATTGTCCTTCATAAATACATTGGAGTGAGTAAGCCAATTGGTGTTTCTAATGTGAGTGGATTGACTCGCTGAATACGCACTCGATTGTCTGAGGAAGCTGGGCACCATTTTTGTTTCTGTTTGTAGGCCTAGTGGCTGGAGTTTGTTTTATGGAATAACACTTCTCCTTTAAGAAACTTTTGCATTGACAGAAAGTTGACGCTTTTGCACAGGGGTTCCTGGCCAGATTGAGAGTGGATACTGAGGATGGCTGCAAAATATATACATGCCCACACAAAGGATGTCTTTTATAAAATTGATGGACTGACATGTTTTTTTTTATTATTATTTTATGCGGCCTGTGAGTGAATTTGACTGTTGACCATCCGAGGAACAGGGATGCCTGTTTTGTTTCTTTTTGTGCTGGTTCTGCCTAGGGGCTGCAGTTTGATTTGTGCAATAACACTGCTTCGGAAAGTTCTGGATGAATCTGTTCGTTCCTTGTGCTTATGCCTCCTGTTGGCTGGAGATTGTTTTGTGGATATTTTTCTGGGATATTGGAATAATTATGTCATCTGCTGCACTCATAAACAGCCAGCACACTGAACACTTGTTTGTCTGTTTCCATTCGGTTGGAATTTGTTTTGTGGAGGATCACACCTTAGAGACTGTTCTGTGAATGAATCTACACATTCTTTGTGTTTATTCTGCCTATTTGCTGGGGTTTGTTTTACAAAGTATTTTCTGTTATGTAATTATGCCATGCAAAATTTGTGCAGAAGCACCGGACTTGAGAAATCCGATGGCAAAGTTGTCACAGGGGCTCTCGTAGGCGTACACAGATGTGCAGGTTTCTCTTCTTTCTGTTTGTTTGGATCTGGGGGAGGTTCGGGTTTTGATTGTCATACTAATGTGGGAATGTGGTCTTTATAATCTTGTTTTTGACACAATGAATTTTGTCTATTATATCAAAATGTCAAATGGTAATATGAGTGGATTATCTTTCTCCATGTGGAATGTGAATGGGTTGGGGCACCCCATAAAAATAAGGAAGGTTATTTATTTTCTTAAGCATATGAAACATGACAGTTTTTCTTCAAGAAATACATATTTCCTCGCAGGAAGCTGGAAAATTTGGGAAGATATGGGGTGGCCATGTTTTCTTTAGTGCTGGCTCAAGTAAGAGCAGGGGAGTCATTATATTGATATATAAACATCTACAATTAAAATCTCTCAAACAGATTAAAGATAAATTGGGTAGATTATTGTTTTAGCAGAAATTCAGGGGCAAAGGTTGGTTTTGGATAATATTTACGTGCCTAACTTTTGCCTCGACTTTTGCTTTTTTATTGATCTTGAAGAGATGTTGCAAACCACTGGCACCCCTCATGATATAATATTGGGAGGAGACTTTAATCTATTGATGACTCAGTCCTTGATCATAGTGAAGCAAATGTGTGTAAACCACCCGGAGCACTTCACAGGATGTGTAAAAATCTTGGTCTTGCAGATATTTGGCGACTTTAGAACCCATCTGGAAGGGACTATACATTTTTTACATTAGTCCATAAGATTTATTCTAGAATAGATTTTTTTATATATCAAAGTCCCTCATTTCATCTGTTGTGGATTGTACAATTGGAAACATCATAGTCTCAGATCACGCCCTGGTGAGTTTAGAGATGTTGCCACATACTGAGAAAAATAAATCATATAGTTGGCACTTTATTGTTTATATCGGGACCGTCTAGGTTACTGTTGTAACCTCTGTTCCCTGATGGAGGGAACGAGATGTTGTGTCGAGTGAAGCGACGCTAGGCGACTTCTTTGAAGGCCTCAGTTACCTCTGAACTTGAGAAAAGGCCAATGAGATATTGGAAGACAGAATTTGCATGTCCCTCCCCCAGACATACGGGTATAAAAGGAGGGAATCATGCATCTGTACATTCAGGTTTTGCACTAAAGAGCCAAGAATAAGGTTCGGCCATTGCAGTGGCCTGTTCTTTTCCAACTCCTATTCTTTCAGCGGGAAAAGACCCCATGGAGACCACCACCTGCCCAGGCTGGGGGGAGGTAAAGAGTGGCAAAATACGTCACATGGGTTTTCAGGCCACATATGGACATGGCGCGGTGGTAGATCCTACCAGCTTCGAGGAAGGAGTTGCTACAAACAAGGCGGCCGGGGGGCAGCGGGGACTGCCGGGCCCATCCTGTGGAGCACCTATTCCAGTACAGAGTAATTTTAGTACCCGTAGTGGGATTTTGAATTTGTGGACCAGAGGGCTAGGGAGGAAGAACATCCAGGGAGCACGAATTTAGTGGACTCTCCTGGGAGAAAAGAGCACACATGATCACCTCAGTGGAGGGGAAAGGCACTATGTGCAAGCGGAACACCCGGTCAGACGTTCCGCATTCCCGAGTTCTACGTGCTCAGACCTGAGAGAACATGGGACGAGACCGACTCAACCCTGAGGTTGTAAAATCTCGTATAGGTATTGGTGTTGCCCAGCCCACTGCTCTGCAAATGTCTGCTAGGGAGGTGCTGTTGGCCAATGCCCAAGAGGATGTCATACTTCTCGTGAGTGTGCTCGAACTAACAAGGGGGTGGGCATGGCCTGGGTGTGATAGGCCAAGGCGATGGCATCAGGCAAGTGTCGCTGAGAGAGAATGCTTGCAGGTCCCCAACCCTCTTGATGGAAGCGAGCACGATCAGGAGGGTCATCTTCAAGGAGAGGGCTTTGAGCTCGACTGATACTAGCGGCTCGAAAGGACCAGGGAGAGATCCCATGAGGGGAACAGGCATGGCCTGGGAGTGTTCAGCCTCCAGGCACCTCTAAGGAACCTGATAATCAGATTATGCTTCCCTAGGGACTTACTGTCCACTGCGTCGTGGTGAGCCGATATGGCGGCTACATACACCTTCGAGGTGGAGGGGGTAGCCTATATATATAAAATATAATACATAAAACAATCTCTTAAAAAGTATCAAGAACGCAATATCCATGAAGAAAACAAGTGTCTGTGACTCAAACTCAGTAACAGATTTATTGTGAACAATAAAAATATAAACCAAAAATTAAATAAAATAAAACAAACAATCAAAATGAACACATAAACATCATACACAATAAATAGGCCAGTGTGTGTGTTTGTGAAGGTGTATGGGAGGATGAGACACCCCTGCAGGAGCGCAGAGTGAGAGTCAAATATGAAACAATATGGGGCTGGTCAGAAAATCTCCTTAGCTTTCAATGCTGGCTCAATATCAACTCAGATGCAGAGTTCTTTAGTGGGTCGGCAGGCTCCGTATTCACTCTACAACAAACTTGAGTCATCTGTCTGGCACCTACTTATTCATGGGATTATCCAATCAGCCAATCATGTGGAAGCAGTGCATAAAATCATGCAAATACGGGTCAGGAGCTTCAGTTAATGTTCATATCGGCCATCAGAATGGGGAAAAATGTCATCTCAGTGATTTGGACCGTGGCATGATTTTTGGTGCCAGATGGGTTGATTTGTGCATTTCTGTAACTGCTGATCTCCTGGGATTTTCACACACAACAGTCTCTAGAATTTACTCAGAATGGTGCCAAAAACAAAAAACATCCAGTGAGTGGCAGTTCTGTGGACGGAAATGTCTTATTGATGAGAGAGGTCAACAGAGAATGGCCCGACTGGTTCGAGTTGACAAATGTCTACGGTAACTCAGGTAACCGCTCTGTACAATTGTGGTGAGATGAATTGCATCTCAGAATGCACATGTCAAACCTTGAGGTGGATATGTTGCAACAGCAGAAGACCACGTCAGGCACATTATTAAGACCATAGTGTTCCTAATAAAGTGTTAGTTGAGAATACATTTACATTTAAAAATTTTGCAGACACTTTTATCCAAATTGACTTACAAATGAGGAATACAAGAGAAGCAATTGATCCTTCTTTGATATAAAACACAAAGTTACAAATTGCTCAGAGAAGCACAAGTAAAAAGGAAGATGAAAGAATAAATTGAGGAAAGACAGTTATTACATTAGTGGGATACTTTTATGTATTGTTTAACTTTCAAACTATAACAGAACTAGTAAATGTATTGAAAAGTTTAATTAAATACATACGTGTTGGCCCTGAAATTAACATTGCTCATTATGACAGTTTTGGACATTTTTGCTTTTTTATATGAGTCAGTAGATGACCTGATTGAGTGAAACTCTTCCCACATGAAGTACAGTGGTATGGCTTCTCTCCAGTATGCACTCTCTCATGGATTTTCAGGTATGCTGATGTACCGAAACACTTTCCACAAAAAGAACACACATGAGGCTTCTCATTAGTATGAGTTGTCATGTGTGTCTTTAGATGTGATGCCCGTGTAAATTTCTTTCCACACTGATCACAGTTAAATGGCCTTAATCCAGAATGATAGTGCAGATGAACTGTGAGATGGGCTGCTTGTTTGAAACTTCTTCCACACTGATTGCATGTGAAAGGCTTCTCTCCAGTGTGACTTCACATGTGACTCTGAAGATTTCCTTTCTCTCTGAAACTCTTGCCACACTGATGGCAGGGGAAAGGCTTCTCTCCAGTGTGAATTCTCATGTGACGCTGAAGATCACCATTCTCTCTGAAACTCTTGCCACACTGAAGGCAGGGGACAGGTTTTTCTCCAGTGTGAATTTTCATGTGACTATTTAGATGTTCTCTCTTTGAGAAAATTTCCCACATGAAGTACAGTGGTATGGCTTCTCTCCAGTATGCACTCTCTCATGTGCTTTTAGGAGTCCTGAGTAAGCGAAACTCTTTCCACAAAAAGAACACACAAAAGGCTGCTCATTTTTGTGAGTTGTTATGTGTACCTTCAGATTTAATTTCCGCCTAAATTTCTTTCCACACTGATCACAGTTAAATGGCTTAAATCCAGAGTGATTTTGCAGATGAAGAGCAAGATGGGCTGCTTGTGTGAAATTCTTTCCACACTGAGAGCAAGAGTAAGGCTTTTCTCCAGTGTGAATTCTTGTATGGCGCAGAAGATTTCCTTTCTTTCTAAAACTCTTTCCACACTGATGGCAGGGAAAGGGCTTTTCTCCAGTGTGAATATTCATGTGAACATTTAGATGTTCTTTCTTTGAGAAACTTTTCACACATGAAGTACAGTGGTATGGGTTCTCTACAGTATGCAGTCTCTCATGTGCTTTCAGAAGTACTGAATGAGCAAAACTCTTTCCACAATAAGAACACAGGCAAGGCTTCTCATTTGTGTGAGTTGTCATGTGTATCTTTAGATTAGATTTCCGCCTAAATGTCTTTCCACACTGATCACATTTAAATGGTCTTAATCCAGTGTGATTTTGCAGATGAAGTGTGAGATGGGCTGCTTGTGTGAAACTCTTTCCACATTGAGAGCAAGAGTAAGGCTTTTCTCCAGTGTGAATTCTTATATGACGCAGAAGATTTCCTTTCTGTCTGAAACTCTTGCCACACTGAAGGCAGTTTAAAGGCTTCTCTCCAGTGTGAATTCTCATGTGTCCCTTAAGATCTCCTTTTTGTGCAAAACTCGTTCCATACTGATGACATTTGAAAGGCTTCTCTCCAGAGTGACATGTTAAGTGAGTGTTAAGGTTTATTTTTTTTTGCAAAACTATTTCCACAGTGAGAACAAGTGAAAGAATTGATGACTTTTGCTCTTTGAGTTCTTTTCCATGACAAACTATTTTCAGTCTTTGAGCCACTTAAAGGTTCTTCACCAGTCATGAATCGATCACATTTATGATCATGGTGTTTCTCCTCCACGTAATTCAGTTCTTGACTTTCTTCTTTTACTTCTATCGAGTCTAAAATGAACAGAGTACATTGAGACAAATGTGAAAAAAGAAATAAAATTAAACTATTTAATGCCAGTAAGTAGCAAAGTGCCTTCGTTGTGATCTTTGTTATGTTGAAGAATTGTTATTTAATTCTGATTAAGATTCTGGTATTATTTGTTTATCTGTAATTTTACTGCTTCTATGATTTTCTATTTAGCTGCCAGATCTAGTGAACTGTCATTATGAAGAATCAAGAATGGACACCAACCTATTTGTTCCTCAGTATCTTCATGTTTCATTCTGCATGGTGCTGTAATGTTTATGTCTTCACTCTCCTCTTTAAGCTCTTCTTTAATAAACTTCATTTTTGCAATATTATGTCAGACTTCAGTGGTTCACACTTGGAGTTGCTCCTCTTTATAAACTACTTTTTTCTTTCTTCACTTGTTAGATGATGGAAATAATCACAGCATTTATTGGTGAATTGCTGTAGGAGTGTCTTCACTGCAGAGGTGAATCATGATCGCTGTGTGGTATGGAGGAGCCGATCTGCAAAAAAAAAAAAAAAAGTGACCAAATTCCTTAATCTGTACAATAACACCTTTTGTAGAAAATCCCATTTCCCATTTTTCCACGAATAACCATAGCTCGGCCTTGTAAAGTACAAATCAACCAGATAAGGCTTAGTACCGCTGCAATTACACCGTGAATTAGTCATTAGCAACTTTACATCGCTAAGGGGCGTATATAACATATATATATATAGGCCAGAGCTGAGCGCCACAGAAGTCTCTCCCAATGTCACGACCATTCAGTTTGTGGCAGTAATGCTCGTTAAGCTTGTTTTGCCAATCGCCATAAAATAGATGAAGAATAACAAGCGCAAGTTCACCACCATATTTATTTTCAATGAGAGCACAGCGACTTCCGGCGACACGAGCTGTCGCGACCGTTGGCGACTAGATGTTCAGCGACGCGACAAAGTTGAGACAAGTTCAACTTTATTCAAATGAAGAGTGACTAACGGAAGCGACACCCAATAGGAGAGAAGACGGGAGAGCTCAAGTGATCCTTCTCTCTCTCTTAGCTCCTCCAGCAACGGAAAGATGGACGAAAGGCTAATTCTTGCTGTTAGCAATTTTCCAGTACTTTATGATATGGATATGGTATATCCAGCCACGGCTCTTGCACCAGCCGGTGGTACTCGCCGTGCTGACTCCGAGATTTAATGGTTTTGTGGACCCAGACAGACCGGCGTTTGCATTTTCGCCCCAGATAAACAGCCGCTATGGCAAAGAGCACGCCTTGTTTCTCATTCATCTTTGATATAAAGCATTTTATGTACTGATTCCATTTATATTTAGTCTTTTCCCTCCAAAATGTTTGCTTTTAGCGCCAAGAAAAGCGATTTGCTGTCAAGAGCAATGGAATGACATCCGTGAATGTCATTTCTAAACGTTACTAGGCAACCAGTAGTGGGAACGCCCACTAGCGACTTCACCGCCAGCCACTGGCGATCTGCAGCGACAAAGTCGCTGGCAGTGTGTACGCAGCTTTATGTCTGTGCAGAGTTGTTGAAGAACGTGCAGATGAGTGAATGTACCCAGCCACTTTCCTAGAATGCCCTGCATCAGAAATGCACTGGGAATTTTGATTTGCTTTGTCCAGATGTTTCAAATGTGAAAATAACTAAATAAAAATATGATTCACAGACTGAGATTTCTCAAGGCACTTGAGTGAGGACACGAGAGAGTGACCGCTGGTCTCTAATACTTGTTCAAAATTACCGTCTGCTCACTCAAAACTAGAGTTGGGAATAGTACGGAATTTTACGATTCCGGTTCCTTAATGGTTCCAGTAATTCTTTTAGTATTTTATTTTTTTTTTAATAATTATTTGGAAATGAGAAATGCAATTCTTATTGTATTTACTACCCTCTGCTGTCTGTTACCAAATAATGAGATAATTTCAGATTTCTACAGAGCAGATATAACCAATCAGAAATAAATGTAATACAGTTCTTGTAAAAGGTGTATTTACAGACTTTGAGACATAATTACAAATCCAACAATAGATTCTAACAATATTATTAATAAACAAATCTAAACTAACAAGAAATGTGATGGCATATTTCAGTATTTCATTTATTCTTTGATAAAACTAGTGTGTCTTTATTTATAAATTATTATATGACCAATTAGTCAGTAACTGTGTTGCTTGATTTATTAGAGACACAGGTCATATTAAATAAACAATGACAGTTCCAGAGACTGTTTAGACTTATGTAGCTTAATGTTGTACTTCAGGCTTGTGAGACTTCAACAGTTCTTATTTAATTTCATATTCATAACTTGCACATCAGTATAAAGATTGCTTGTATACTGGACTACAAATGGAAGCTTTGTATATTTCGGTATGTAGATTCAAAGAACAGACTCCTTTAAATAATTATTTTGGGAATTGAACTATACTGGAAAAGTGTATGTTTCACACTGTAGAGTCAGTAGAGGGCAGTGCTGCTGCAGAGATGTGCTGCTGGAAACACTGTCATTTACTGAAACTAGTATTTCAGGATGGTGTTCCAACTGCATCTGCGGAAAACTGCATGCTGGAGAACCATTAACGGAACTGAAAGTCATGAAGATCATACGATTCTGGTCATTTTTAAAGAATGGAGCCGGTTCTCGGTTCCCCACCCTACTCAAAACACATAAGCATCAAACAAATGAAGCGCAATCATTTTTTATCAAACACTTACGTAAGTGTAGAAAAATTACTGAAACGTAGCGGACATTAGGCTAATTCATATCTTTTACCTGTAATCTGACTGAATCAAAAATTAAGTTGTTGGAGTCGGTAATGAGTATGACCTCATCAGATTTCTAATGCAAACACTATTGCACCTATTAAACCGTTGACTTTAATGTATAATACATAATATGTACCTAAATATCAACATGATCACATACTTTGATGAACAAGTTTTTAACAATAGTTTAATAACTAGAGTTGAATCCACAAATTACACTGTTTTTTAAATGAAATTTTAATTAGTTTCTTACATATACACTGTAGCCACATGGGCGACCGTGTAGATGTTACCGTGTAGATGTTACACCATGGTTCAATATTTTATTATCCATGTGTATTGGTATCTAGATTCCCTGAATCCAGAATCCAAATAGAAAAATACCCTGATTTTTGTTTAACAATTATTCAATCAAATATTACAAAATAAGCACAGGTTTTATTTTCCCTCACATTTTTTATGAACATATAGAGGTTTTTAACAGACAACAGACAGTACTTACTTAAATGTAGAAATGAAGATGATTTGAACACATTATCTGGAAAAGAACTTTAAACACATACTAAATAAATTTTTGTCTGTTTGTAACTTCTGCTTCAGCTACTGTTTCAGATATTTTGGGAACTTGAAAGTTTTTTTTTTTTTCTTCTTCTTCTTCTTTTCTCATTTTGATGACTTCTGTATGACAAATTGTTTTTTAAGCATGTTATGTGCCCTTTTGGATAAAAATGTCTGCTAACTAAATGTTATTAAATGTAACCCTCCATATTCGTGTTCTTATGAGTTTAGCTTGTTTTAACGATTAAATCACCAAAACAATTATTTAATAACATTATAATCGTTTAATATCACAAACGCTGAATAATTTCAAGTAATATTACCATATGTTTATGTGTAAACATGTTATATTGTTTAATATATTTTAGTGAAAGCGCTGAAAAACAAACCTTTAATCAACTGAATCACAACAGCGGCGGAGTCCTTATGGCGTCACAATAACAACAACTTCATCTTGTGATGTATAATGGCGGATCGGAAAACCAGTTCATGTTGCATTACCGACACATACTGGACTGGAGCGTCAACGCGAACGGACAAATAAAAATTATTTCATTTTAAATATAAGAAAACATTAAAACATACATAAACGTAACCTGTTTGTAGTCTTGATGTGCATATGTTTCTTTCAGAAAGCAACGTTCTCCAATACTTTGTCACACTTGTTTCTTATCCAAAACAACTTCCAAAGACACGAACCCCAAATTGCTCCCAATGGCAGGCTAGCACCTTGCATGGCAGCTCTGGTGTCATCGGTGTGTGAATGGGTGAATGAGACGCTATAAAGCGCTTTGAATACTGCTACGGTTAAAAGGCGCTTTATAAGTGCAGACCACATATTCTGGATCCCCTTTTCTTGTAGTTTATACTTCTTTGTTTGTTGTTGTTGCCTTTATTGGACAGTTACAGTGAAGAGCGCAGTGTCAGAAATTAACTTGTCCATTAAGGGGCAATATTTACCCCCTTAAATTGACTTCTAGGGGCATTTTTATTTTATTTTATTTTTTTATCTGTAGCTATCTGTTCACTGCTGGGGACGATTGTAAAAACATTAGACATACGTATACCTTCAGTTTTTCAACATGTATGGTCAATGACCGATGGTCAGTTATAGTTTCCTAATATACAAAACAACTACCTGCCACATGCATTTGTCAATGTAATACAAACATAACCCTAACACTTAATAACTATTACTAATACTAACACATTAACGTTAATTACGCAACTACTAAAGCAAAATACACACTAAATACAAACTAAAAACTATCAAATTATTATCGGAAAGCACAATGGATTTTCAGTCAGCTGTTTAACGGAATTAACAGTAGGTCGCGAGACAATCACTTTGAAATTCGCGCCACAAGCTCATCGAGTGACAGTTTGGCTTGTGGCCAGTTCTGTTTATTTTGTAATGGACCTTTTTCACAGGCTGTGACGCTTTTCCGCAATTAACATAAATCTGGCAAAGTTTTATCTTTTTATTGTTGAAGAAAATGTTCACTTATAATTGTACTTATATTACCCTGGTAATAAATTACAAAAACAAAACAAAACAAAAAACACTGCTGTTGCTGATGGAGTGACTGTAGATTTGACATCTCTGACTGCCTTAATCCATCTCTTTATATGTTGAGATTATTATTTCTGTTTTATTCTGAAATCAGTAGATTAATCACTATTATTTTACTGTATTGTATGGACATACATAACAGAAAAATAAATAAATTGCCAAACAATTTAACATATTTTTTTCATAGGTTTTGAGAAAATTGCAGCATAAATTAATATTTCCTGTGGTCTTCCATGTACCTCTATGGAATACATTGCTATATTTGTGTGTTCCAAACCCGGACATTTTAAAAGGGTCTGTGGTCTCCAACAGCAAAAAAACAAATCCACCATTGTGTTTCCATTACTTTCCAAAAGAGAAAAAAAAAGAAAGATGTCAAATTTACAAACACTCCCTGTGTATTAGAAACCTCTTTGCAGCAGTGTTTACATATATGTAAGTGTTTACAAGCACCGACTGCACACGCTCGTTGTTGAGAGGTGCTGACATTGAGACTGAGTCTAACTCCATGCCGAGAAAAAAGATGCTCTGAACCGGGGCGAGCTTGCTCTTTTCCCAGTTGACCTGAAGCCCCAAATGGCTGAGGTGCATGAGCACCTGTCCTTCAGGTCTACCTCTGCGAACCAATCTAGACGCGGGGGGTCTGCGTCCAGCATGCCAGGACTGTTGAGGTGTGGCGGCAGAGTACCGTGAGAACGGCATTTGTGGGCCAGGTGACCCAGAAAGAGGAAATTGCTCTATTATTGAAACACGTGCAAAAAATACCTTTAACTGAAGGTTCTCTTCCCGGCCCTCCACTGGGGGACGGAGTGGTCTGTTTACCAACTCTGGAGCAAATGTCTCGATCTCTGGGTCGTCCGTCTCAGGAGAGCTTGGAAGCCTTCCGGGTATACACATGCCCACGGAACTAATCAAGTAGCCGTGGGGGGGGGGGTTCCGGTCCAGCCTCGCGCTCGCGGTACCCGGCAAAGCAGAGCGGACCTCTGTGCGTCAGGCTCAGACTGGGCGAGCAGACCCGAAGGTAGCGGCCCAGACAAGTCATCAGCATCAGACGCCACTGTAACGGTCTCCGATGCAGCGGCGATGTCGTCATCCAATTCCGGGAGATCAAGGGACCAGCCGGCTGGCCGTGAAGCGGGTCGCACTCATCCCGAGCGCTGAGCAAGCAAGTGTGCCGGGGAGGAAGGTGGTTAGAGTGGATTTACCCGCCAAACGGAGCCCATCATTGTCCCCTAATCGCCTTCATCGCCCGCGGTGCCTGCCCCAATCCCATAGGAAGGAGGCGAGGCGCGGGGGGCGGCTGAAGTGGCTTTCTCTCATGACAAAAGAAAGCCGCGACCGCAATGCTGCCATGGCTATGTTCTCGTACTGAGAACATAAACCATTCATAAAACGCTGCCTGCGTGTAATCGCAGCTCAGGCACGCAAGGCAGCATTTATGACCGTCTGAAGTGGGGAGAAATCAACCACATCCTGAAACTACACAGAGGCGGAAAGACGTCTTTCAAAAGACACGTCCTGAAAAGGACGATCAATGCCTTTAATTAATCGGGACACCATGTAATTAATTTAATCGATTGACAGCCCTACTCTTAACAGCTAAGATCAATAGTTATAGGGAACCGTGGCCCAGAACTTTATGAATGTGCTTGTCATAGGAGAAGCGCTTTCATTGCATTCAGAACTCACTGTGCACACATCAAATCAGACACGCACTGGCAGCTTTTCTTTCGTCTGGTCTTCAAAATATAATAATGTTTCATCAAATGCACGTCTTGTTATATATCTGTAACGTTCCGGTGTTATCTGTCCTATGTTCTCGGTTTTTCACCCATCACGTTTATGTCATGTTTCCTGGTCTGCTCCGTGTTTTCCGTCTCACCTGTCACCGCTCCCATTCCATGTCACGTTTTCCCTGTTGTCCGCCTGTAGTCTCACTGTCCGAGCGTAAAACTGCAATTCCCACAATTCCCGGCCCCTCTCACTGCCTGCACTCTTCATTGTTCTCACCTGTGTCTCGTTGAGTCTTCATTGTGTTCGTGTATTTAACCGTGTCTGTTTCTCCTTTCCCTTGTCGGTCTTTGATGTATGTGGACGTCTGTTATCCGTGCTCTTGGTCTTCGTTTTCTCCTGTGGAATCCTTGGTATGATCTCCGTGTTTGGTTAACCCTTTGTATGCCCTCCGTGTTTTGTTTTACCCTTTTTCCCCTCGTGGATGTTTTTTCTTTGTTCGTGTTTTGTTTTGTGATTTAATAAAGATATCGCTGCAAGTAGATCCCTTGTCCCGTGCCTACCTTCACCATCATTCGTGACAGAAAGACCGAACCGCATATGGATCTAGCAGCGGTTTTCACCACACTGGCCCATGCAGGTTTTCCCGTGCACGAGTACTCACGGCTCTTCTCCACGGTCGCCATCCACACCGGGTTCGACGACGCTTCCCTGAAGCTCATCTACCGGGGCGGGTTATCATCAGCCCAGTGGCGGGAAGCGCCAGAATTCGGAGAGCACACGTGGAGGGAGTACGTGAGTCTCACCCTGAAGAAACTCGCGGCCGACGAACCGCCCCTCGAGATTCCGGTCAGCGAGCCAGCGCCCACGCCTGCCACGGTCAGCGAGCCAGAGCCCACGCCTGCCACGGTCAGCAAGCCAGCGCCTGCCACGGTCAGCGAGCCGGCGCCTACGCATATCACGGTGAGCGAGCCAACGCCTACGCACATCACTGTGAGTGAGCCTGTCGCCCCTGAAGTCAGTGAGCCAGCGCCTGTAGCCTCGACCGTCCCTGAGCCAGCGCCTGTAGCCTCGACCGTCCCTGAGCCAGCGCCTGAAGCCTCGACCGTCCCTGAGCCAGCGCCTGTAGCCTCGACCGTCCAAGAGCCAGCGCCTGTAGCCTCGACCGTCCAAGAGCCAGCGCCAGCAGCCAGGACCGTCCAACAGCCAGCGCCCCTCAAATCCTCTAGGGCTCTGCTTCCCGAGCCTCCCAGGGCTCCGCCTCTCGAGCTTTCCAGAGCTCCGCCTCTCGAGCTTTCCAGAGCTCCGCCTCTCGAGCTTTCCAGAGCTCCGCCCCTCAAGTCACTCGGGCCTTCCAGAGCTCCGCCCCTCAAGTCACTCGGGCCTTCCAGGGCTCCGCCCCTCAAGTCACTCGAGCCTTCCAGGGCTCCACCTCTCGAGTCTCTCGAGCTCCGCCTCTCGAGCCTCCTACGGCTCCGCCTCTCGAGCCTCCCATGGCTCCGCCTCCCGAGCCTCCCAGGGCTCTGCTCCCAGAGACTCCAGAGCTTTCTACGGCTCCACCTCTTAAGCCTCCTACGGCGCCACCGCCCTCGGCTCCGCCTCCTGAGCCCTCCTCAGCTCCGTCTCCTGAGCCTTCCTCAGCTCCGTCCCCAGAGCCTTCCAGGCCTTCGCCTCTAGAGCTGCCTACGGCGCCACCGCCCTCGACTCCACCTCCTGAGCCATCCTTGGCTCCGCCTCCTAGGCCTTCCTCAGCACCATCTCCTGAGCCCCCAGAGCCTCCCTCAGCTTTATCTCCAAGGCCCCTTGGATCAGCCCTAGCCCTTTGGCCTCCTCCCAGGCCCCCTGAACCGGCCCTTGCCGTACGGCCAGCCTCCGGGCCATCTAAACCCGACCCTGCCTGGGCAACACCTCCCAGACCACCGAAACCTGTCCCTGCCCGCTCGATACCTCCCTGGCCTCCTAAACCTTTCCCTTTGTGCCCCCGTGGACTGCCTAATTTCCCCTTGTGCCCCCATGGACTGCCTAATTGCCCCTTGTGCCCCCACGGACTGCCTAATTTCCCCTTGTGCCCCCGTGGACTGCCTAATTTCCCCTTGTGCCCCCATGGACGGCCTAATTGCTCCTTGTACCCCCTTACTCTGTCTTTGTGTGCCTTGTATCCCCTTTGGTCCATTTGTTTTTCCTCCCTTCTAGCCCCTCTCGCCCTGTACATCTGTTTATTCCTGTTGTTTTTTCCCTCCTGTCTCTTAGGACCGTCTGGAATCCGGTCCTTTTGAGGGGGGATTATGTAACGTTCCGGTGTTGTCTGTCCTATGTTCTCGGTTTTTCACCCATCACGTTTATGTCATGTTTCCTGGTCTGCTCCGTGTTTTCCGTCTCACCTGTCACCGCTCCCATTCCATGTCACGTTTTCCCTGTTGTCCGCCTGTAGTCTCACTGTCCGAGCGTAAAACTGCAATTCCCACAATTCCCGGCCCCTCTCACTGCCTGCACTCTTCATTGTTCTCACCTGTGTCTCGTTGAGTCTTCATTGTGTTCGTGTATTTAACCGTGTCTGTTTCTCCTTTCCCTTGTCGGTCTTTGATGTATGTGGACGTCTGTTATCCGTGCTCTTGGTCTTCGTTTTCTCCCGTGGAACCCTTGGTATGATCTCCGTGTTTGGTTAACCCTTTGTATGCCCTCCGTGTTTTGTTTTGTGATTTAATAAAGATTTTGCTGCAAGTAGATCCCTTGTCCCGTGCCTACCTTCACCGTCATTTATGACAATATCACTCCGAGAAGTCTTACTGGTCGCCTTCCACAGTGGCTGGTACATCAGCAAAATACTCTGCATGAAAAACGGGTGTTAATTTCAAACCTTGTTCACCAGGAGTAGGCTGTACAACAAATTCTGGAGAAAGGAAATCAAAACATTGTCATTGACTTCAATCTTTGCAATCGCACCCATACTTTCTGGAGGTAAATTATCTCTAGAAATCCGGTGTGTGCATGGACTCTTTGAGTTTGGAGGGATGGACACCAGTTGGCGGTGTCGTGTGCTGGGTTAATCTGCACATTTTTCTTTTTTTTGTTAGTTTGGTGGGGATGTTCAGGGTTTGATGGATGCACTAATGTTGGAATGTGGTCTTTATAATCTTGTTTTTGACACAATACATTTTTTCTTATGTGTCAAATGTTAATATGAGTGTATTGTCTCTCTCCATGTGGAATATGATATAGTGTTTCTTCACGAAATGCATCTTTCCCTGCTGGAAGCTTAACAATTTCAAAATATGGGGTGGGTGGGCATGCTTTCTTTAGTGCTAGCTAATAGCTAATCAAATATCGATGTATTTACCAGTATACAGCACTCGCATCAAGCAATGTCTGCTAAATGTGCCTGTTTTTAATACGTTTTTTGACCATCACTGTTTTAATTGACTGCATAAAGAAAAAGTTCGTTTTTTTTTACTGAGAACCGTTACACCCCTAATGAGTACTGTATATGTAAAGTTACATTTCAAATTTTCACTGCAAATACCATGTCGGTAACTCTGGAATTCCCCCTAACAACTGCACACTTTAACCTGTCAACAACTGTGGCAACGTTTCAAACCCATTTATTTTCCAACCATTATATTTTTCTTGACTTATTAAAATAAACCTGTCTTGAATTAAGTCCTGATGTGTGAAAATCAGAAGCCTTGAACCACTTCTTTGATTTTGTTTGTCATGTTCCTGTTGGACTGCCTGTTGGTTCCTGGCTGCACCACTGCCATTGGACTCTCCTTTGCTGCTGGCCCACCTGCCAAACATCATTGTTCCTTGGTTCAGCCACCCAGCATAGCCCTCCTTCTTTCCTTCCCATGTTTCTAGTCAGTCGGTTCTCCACCCACACTGCAACTGTGTTTTTGCCCTTTGGGGACCTATAAGTTTGTTTTCAACTATAAAGCCTCCAGAGATTACTGAGTGCGCTGCAGCTCCTCTAGAGTAAGCCGAGTGCACTGCATCTCAACCAGAGGAGGCTGAGCGTGCTGCAGCTCCCCCAGAAGGAAGAGGGTGAAAGAGAAGGAATAGGGGGAGGAGGGCTCTTGCCTCGCCTGCAACGGTTTAGATGGTCATCCCCATGTTTTCTGTCCCAGCTATGGAGGCTATTTTCCTGTTCCCCTCACTCCTGGCAACAGAATCTGTTCCTCAGTTGCCTGCAATCCCTGTCTCAGCCACAGAGGCTGATCTCCAGCAGCCAGCACTTCCTTTTCTGGCCATGCAGGCCATTTCCCTGTTGCCTGTGCTCCTGACCATGGCCATGGAGGCTGTTCCTCAGCTGTCTGTTCTCTCTCCTCTAGCCACGGAGGTTGTTGTGCCATGAGAGCTCCACTTTGAGCTTTACATCTTGTATATGGCCACTGCTCTCCTGTGTGTCTGGGCCATTCATGTTTCCATGCTGGATTCTCTTTAGACTCTGGTTAAATCTCCCTGTCTGCCTCACCAAATCCTGCACTTCAGGAGGCCCCTCCAGGCCTTGCCCCCCTGTCTGCCCTGCCTGGTTCCCCTTGGCCAGCACCACTGGAGTCTGCCCCCAAATTAGAGCCTCAAGGCCTCATCCCTGCTCTGGAGCTGCCCTACCTCACTGTGGAACTGGAGCTTCCAAATCACGCTCCTGCCTCAGAGCCGCCCCCATGGATTCCCCGCCTTCCCTCCCTCCTGCTGGTCTTCTCTATGCCTTCCAACTCCTTCTGCTCCCCTTGGCTTGTCTTGTCTAATTCCCCCTGCACTGTTCCATCGACACCTCCCTGGACTGCCCTGCCAGTCCTCGTCCTTGATTCCAAGCCAACCCATTTTTTCCTTCCTTCCCTCCCTCCCTCAACCTGTCCCATTGACACTTACTTAGGTTACCCTGCCTGAACCCTCTTGGTCTGATCCTATATCAGCATTTGATTGGCCTATTAGCCACCCTGCTCTCTGGATATTGGCATCGGCCTCTAAAAAAAACATATTGGTTGACCACTAATGTGTGTTACATTGTAAATTTACTCACCGGTAGTGATGATCTACAACCACTTGTGTTGTAGAAATTGTAATGCTAGTTGCCTAGTCCCTGTATCTAAGGAATGTAGAGGGGGAGGATCTGCTTCTGTTGGAGACCTTGGGGAAAAGAGGTATAAAAAACAATTCAGCCCTCCCCTTCAGCGTCTCACTCATGGCACAGAGTAACTCCTGTGTAATGACTGGGTCCTTCTTGCAAGAATAAATTATTTTAAAGACTGTTTGATTCAGAGTGTCTCTTACGCAGTGATAATGGTTGGTTAATAATTTTTTGCCACAACACTTGTAATATTATGAAGTAACTTCTATGATTAAACTAATCCTTTGAATTATCACACATTGAGGGAACCCCCATCTCTCCTGAAAACCATCAATCTGTAGTTTTTCTCCCATAGGCAAACTGATAAAATGGCTTTGTATTGTGCGTGTGGCAGCAGGGGCGTTGTCGAGCATCCGTCCGGATAGAGAAAGCGGTAAGGGCGCTTGCACCTGAGCTGGATTATGTTTAACACCTGTTTCTAATGCCAGTGAGCATGGGGAGAGCGACATATAAGCAGCCATGCCACCAGCAGAGAGAGAGAGAGAGATCCTGGTACAAGGAAGTCCATAGTGTCTGGGAAGCTGATGAGTTTACAAGTTTTAGTATCTGTGAAGCAAATGAGTTTCTGAAACCATGTACCTGTGAAGTTAATGAGTTTTGTGAAGCTGTTAAAGCATTGAAGTTGCCAATTAAAGACCTTATCTGTGCCAGGAGAAGCCCGTTTCCCTGTGTCCTCCTTTCCTTCTACTGTGTCTCCATGTTACAGTATGTCTGACAAACACCCAACTTCCATAAACACACAAACAGCAGTGCACAGTTGGTTTGCCAAGGCTAAAAACTAGGCTAAGTTTTGAAGTCAGTGCCGGTTGCGAGATACCACAGCGCAACTGCAATCCTCATCTACAATCCAGCATTCTGGATGGAAAAGCGTTCTAAATTGCAGCAATACTCAACGCATCATATCGACACGATGAAAGATCTTTCAATATATCAATCAAACTCAGAATGCCAAATTTCTGACATGTTTTATTACATCCATGCATGTGGTTACAGATAAAGGCATGTGGTTACAGATAAATGATTTCGAAAAATTAAATCAATTGACAACATTTACATCTCCATATTTCCTGCACTCCATTCCAGTACGAACAGGATGGTGTGAGCTCCACTGTTTTCTCTCATTGGTAGTTGCAGCATGATATCGCTCTGCATTTGCATAAAGTTAAACTTTTCTCAACTTTGTCATGTCTCTTGACATTCCCACATCCTGTCGCCAACAGTTACTGTCACTCAAAACACATAAAGTCGCCAGCTCTCATTGAAAATGAATGATTTCCTGTTGCATCCAGTGACAAAATTGCTGACAATGTGAACGGGGCTTAACGAGCAGACGAGTCTCAGGTGCACAAAGGCGGACCTAAAAGAACACACACCAATACTCGCTCAGCGAGTGAGCAAGAGACAGAGTGATAGAGAGAACTCGAAACTGGAGTCACAGACCGTAACAAAACCCAGTTGAATTTCACTCTTTTTATGTGACATGCTAAAGGTTAATTCTGTCATTTCTAAAGGTAATGACATCAGATCTGGTTGATACCCGTTATACAAGATTATGATAATTATGAACATTTATACACTCAAACTATCATTTTGAAGTCTTGTTTTCAGAGAAATCTGCCTAGTGAAGTTGTGTTACATTAAATACATGAGTATTGACCCTAAAAGTTACAAAGCTCACTATGACAATTTTGAACAACCCTTTTTTAAATGAGTCCTTAGATTACTTGACTGGGTGAAACTCTTTTCACATGAAGTACACTGGTATGGCTTCTCTCCAGTGTGCACTCTCTCATGTGATTTCAAGTGTCCCGAGTAAGAGAAACTCTTTCCACAAAAAGAACACACGTATGGCTTTTGATTTGTATGAGTTGTCATGTGTATCTTTAGATCTGATATCCGTGTAAATTTCTTGCCACACTGTTCACAGTTAAATGGCCTTAATCCAGAATGATTTTGCAGATGAAGTGTGAGATGGCCAGCTTGTTTGAAACTCTTTCCACACTGCTGGCATGTGAAGGGCTTCTCTCCAGTGTGAATTCTCATGTGACGCTTAAGATGTCCTTTCTCTCTGAAACTCTTTCCACATTGAAGGCAAGAAAAGGGCTTTTCTCCAGTGTGAATTTTCATGTGACCGTCAAGCTGTCCTCTCTGTGTGAAGCTCTTTCCACACTGATTGCATGCGTAAGGCTTCTCTCCAGTGTGAATTCTCATGTGACACTTAAATATTCCACTCTCTCTGAAACTCTTGCCACACTGAGAGCATGTGAAAGGCTTCTCTCCAGTGTGAATTCTTATGTGACGCTTAAGGTCTCCTTTTTGTGCAAAACTCTTTCCACAGTGAGGGCAGGTAAAATACTTTTGGTCTCTTGTTCTTTGATGATATTGATGGTGGTTCTCCTCTATATCATTCCGTTCTTGACTTTCGACTTTTACTTCTATCAAGTCTAAAAATGAACACAGTAAATTGAAACAAATTTGAAAAAAAAGAAATAGAATTTAACACCAGTAAGCAGCAATGACCATGTATCTTAATGTGATCTTTGTTATGCTGAAGGCTGTTGCTCTCATGTAGATTAACTGTTTGTTAACTGTAATTTTACTGCTTCTATGATTTTATAACTTCAGCTGCCAGATCTAGTGAATTGTCTGAAACTTTGTTCCTCAAACATTATGAAGAATCAAGAATGGACACCAACCTCTTTGTTCTTCAGTATCTTCAGTTTTCATCCTGCGTAGCTCTGGATCACTAATGTCTTCACTCTCCTTTTTAACAAAATTCATTTTTGCAAATAGTGTGCCAGTAGACTTCAGTGGTTACACTTTGAGTTATTCCTCTTTATAAACCATATTTTGTCTTTCTTTACCTGTAGGATGATGGAAATAATCACATAATTTCTTTGTAATTACTTGTGGCAGTATCTTCACAGCAGAAGTGAATCATGATCCCCGTGTGGTAAAGTATGGAAGAACAGATCTGCCAAACAAAAGGGAACAAATTCCTTAATTATTTACATTAACACCTAAATTAAATAAAATATTCCTGTTTACCATATGTAACCATGTAAGCTTAGCTGAGTGTCAACCAAGTGTGCCGCACAAGCCCTCAAAAGTGAAGCCAAAACGTCTCGATCGCCCCCCGATGACTGGTCCTAGTATAGGTCATAAACCCCGCCTCCCCATGTTATTCAACGGGACGTGAGACCAACTAAACAATTAAATTACACTTCACATATCTTTTTTCCAAAGATAGTTTCTGTCATTTGCTGTAGTTTCTATCACGTTTATGTAATTTCAAGTGTTTGTTTTCAAAATAAGTTTGTTTTTAGTTAGTTATTTGATGCTATAAAAACGGTGCTGTGACATCATGATTGACAGCTGTGATTGACAGGTTCTCTGAGCGAAGTAGTCACTGAAGCACCAACTGACTTTTTTTCGGGATCTTCGGAGGACTGAGGAGATTGGAGCTTTAAATTTAATATCTAAATTTCTATAATTAATTATTTCACACCGTCATAAGTCAAAAGTGCAGGGGCGTGTGCTTGCGATTGATTCAGCGAGAGTAAGGGCGGGGCCTTGATTTCGCGGCTTTACTTCCTGCTCACTACTGCGCAGGTCTGGTCCCGAAATCGCAACTGCGCAGACTCAAGTCCCAAGATGTCAGCGCCATATCGGGACACTGGCGGCTTCAGTTCTCACCAATGGAAAAGAGCGAAGGGGCGTCGTCCATCTTTTTAACAGTCTATGGTGTCAACCAAAAGATTGTAACAAGATGGAGGCAATAATTATATTATGCAATAATATAGTTAAATGTTTAGAATGACTAAATGCTTGATGGCAGAAGTTGGGTTAAATGCAGACAAGTGGCTTGTGTTTGACCTAATAATAACTTGATGACTGCTACAGCAAAGAAGGCAGTGTGCAGGTGGCTACAGCAAAGATGCAGGACATGGCTGACAAGACATAGCAGTAAGGCCTTTAGAGCGCTACAGCTGCAGAAATCAGAGGAACTGACCAAGAAACTGAGCTTGTTTACAAGGACACCATAAATCTGCTGCTTAAGATTTAAGAGTGGCATTCATGTTTAAATAGAATATGTTAGCAGCATGCTGTTAAACCTTGGTTATATATCAGCAGTTACAGAAATACTCAAACTAGCCCATCTGGCACCAACAATCATCCATGCGATTATCTATAATCAGCCAATCGTATGACAGCAGTGCAGTGCATAAAACAATGGAGATACAGATCAGGAGCTTCAGTTTTTTGTTCACATCAACCATCAGAATGGGGGAAAACTTGATCTCAGTTATTTCGACCGTGGCATGATTGTTGGTGCAAGATGGGCTGGTTTGAATATTTCTGTAACTGCTGATCTCCTGGGATTTTCACGCACAACAGTCACTAGAATATACTCAGAATGATGCTAAAAACAAAATAAAACATCCAGTGAGTGGCAGTTCTGTGGATGGCAATGCCTTGTTGATGAGAGAGGTCAACAGAGAATGACCAGAATGGTTCATAATGACAAAGTCTACGGTAACTCGGATAACCGCTCTGTACAATTGTAGTGAGCAGAATAGATTCTCAGAATGCTATTCTGAGATGTGGGTTGGCGCTGCTTTGGCAGCACGCGGGGAACTACACAATATTGAATTGAAATGTGTCAAAAGTGCAGTACATCCATCAGCCAATGGAAATGATCAGTGAAAAAAGAAAAGTTGATGCAGAATGCAGAGTGTTCAATAAGTCCTGGAATGCGAACTATTTCTTACAGAGGTTAACGGAAAAGCTGTGTTTAGTTTGTAGGGAACTGTATATAAGGATTTCGATTTGAACCGTCACTTCCAGAGAAAACATGAGGAAAAATACAATAACCTGACTGAGGAGGAGAGAGCATGGACATCCAAGGCATTGCTAGCTTGAAGGGATAGTTTTCCCAAAAAAATCTCTCATCATTTACTGCATTTACGTCCATGCAAGTAAATTCAATTGTAAAATATATTGTTACCCACGTTTATATTGCTTCAGAAGAGTCATCTGGATTAGTTTTATGCTGCCTTTAATTGCTTTTTGGATCTTCAAAGTTCTGGCCACCATTCACTTGCATTGCTCTGACCTACAGAGCTGAAATATTCCTCCAAAAACCTTAATTTGTGTTTTGCAGAAGAAAGAAAGTCATACATATCTGGGATGGCATGAGGGATGAGAGAACTTGAATTTTTGGATGAACTATCCCTTAAAGAGAGACAGTTGAGTAACTTCATTGCGTCAGAGATGTCACTTTACTCACAGCTGATTGGTTCAGCATATGTTAGCGATCTGTTACACAAAATAAAACCTGCCAAGACCAGGTTATAAGTTACTATGGTGATTAACTCCTGTAAAGGTCGACCCACTTTCATGGTACCTAAAACCCAGGGTTGACAACTAAACTAAAATTTACCCGGTTAGCCAGAGAAACTCGCTTTATGGTACAGGTACCTGTGACCTATACCATAAAGCTTGTTGAACAAACTCAGGGTTTCAGAATTGGTTTCGAGTTGACAAAAACAAACCAAACCAATCAGGCTTAACTGGTACCATGATGCTGCTCATCAACTTTCTCTGGTAACTCAGGCTTTGATCCTGAGGTTAAGATTAGTTCACACCATCGTGCACATGAATGAGTGACGTTTGTGGTGAACAGCCAATCGCGTGAAACACAAAAAAAAACTGAGCAATAGGAAAACTATATGCAACAACTGGCATGCAATAACAAGATGTATTTTGTGTAGCACTAATATTGAACTTTGTGAAATACTTTATTTTCATCTCTAGCCCGTGAAAGAAAAGGTTTGGGTGGCATTCATCCCTTTCACCATCTTGTGGATTGATTAAGCTTTTAATATTTTCAAATTGATCACAGATAGCTTAATATTATATTCTTTATATTTTCATGGATATTTTTAATTTTACAGATAGAGAAGGTAAATTAAATACAAGACTCCATCAGCCAAAAATGTATACTTAGACTTTCAAATAAATATTTTATCAAGAAGAGTTGATTTAGTGTCCAAAAAAGACATGCTCCACAATAAACACAGGTTTCATTTGTATTCACATTTCTTATGATGAGGTTATTAATAGACAACAATGATATTAATACAGTAATTAACCAAATTTAGATGAATGTTTGGGATTTGAACACAGGAAAATAACTTTATAAAGTAACTTTAAACACATTTTTTTTTTTCACATTGTCTATTTCTAATTTTTGCTTCAGCTCGTTACAGATACTTTATTGCATATTGATGACTGTTGTATGAAAAATCTTCTGACTTCTGCTAAATGACTTAATGTCATTTAATTTAATCCTCCATATTCGTGTTATTTTCGAGTTTAGCTTGTTTTAATGATTAATTGAACTAAACAATGAGATTGAACAACATTAGGTTTTATATCACAAACGCTAAATAATTTCAAGTAATATTACCATATTTTTATGTGTAAACATGTTATATTGTTTAATATATTTTAGCGCTGAAAAACACAAACCTTTAATCGACTAAATCACAACAGACTGCGGAGCTGCGGCGGTGTGTCCATGACGTCACAATAACAACAACTTCATCTTGTGATGTGAAATGGCGGATTGGAAAACCAGTTCATGTTGCATTACCGACACATACTGGACTGGAGTGATGATCACTGGACGCATGCGGGAGCAGGAGAGGTCAAGAGGCAAGTGGTGCTATGCAATGTTATGCAAAAGCACAAACATAAGAGCAAATACCTAAAAATAAGCAAGCAATGAAGAATAAACAGAATAAAATAAATTAACAAAACAGAGCACAAAATAAGATAAATTTTTCAGAAATAAACTTTAAGCTAAATCAAAAGTTGAAGAAAATAAATAAGCATTCAATAAACATTTTAAAATGGTGATAGAGTAGGATGATCCAATCAGGCTGTTCCAGAGCTACCAGCTACTGAGAAAAAGTCTTGTCTCCCTCGGACTAAAAACCAGAAAGGAGCACAGATTGTGGTAAAAGATCTTAGGACCTGAGTGACCTGGAGGTTGTGATTATTATTATCAAGTCATCAATTAATGTGTCATTTCTCGGAACATTGATAATGGAAATGCCCTGGATTGTCACAATGCATTGCATCACAATGAACTTGTGAGCTAATGATACGTTTGCATTAACTTCTTTATGTTAAAACAAAATTCAGGATCCTACAGTGTAGTTCAAGTGGAGATAAGTGTTGGCATTTTATCTCAAGTACCATCAGGTGAAGCAGCAATGCTTGTGGGTTCCACATTAAGGTTGATATATTCTCACCTGATAATGTATTCTTTTCTTGCAGTGTCCTCATGTCCAATCCCTTGATACTAGGTGAAAAAGTAAGGTTAAGTGCATCATATACTGCCTTATACAGTAGATCTCACCACTTATTCAGCATTTCTCTGGATGCAGTGAAAAGGACTTCTAGTGGATTACTACTAGCAGCTACCCTTAATCTATTTATATTTATCCAACATACAATACCTCTTCTGCCATTACATTCCCTTGCTTCTGTAGATAACAGACTTGTATTTGTATTTGTATAATCTCTCTCTCTCTCTCTCTCTCTCTCTCTCTCTCTCTCTCTCTCTCTCTCTCTCTCTCTCTCTCTCTCATATATATATATATAGTAGGCACTCAGTATGAACAGCTTGTCTGGATAAGTCACTGCAGGTAAACATATGATGTTCTTTGAGAATTTGTATTTTCTTTTTATCATCAGACTCTAAATGATCCTTTGTGGAAACAAGCGAAAACAAACAGAAAGTAATCAAATCTTTTGATTAAGTGCCAATAGACAAAATGTCATACTGCAAGAGATAAAGTGAAATTAACACTTTATCTCTCGACGAGTCCTGGTCAGCAGGGGACAGTAAGCGAGTTTCCTGTTCTGGTTGCTGCTAGTAAGCTGCACGAGTCTGTTTGTTTATAGCTTGCTAGCTTTTCTACTGTTTCAACTGCATGTATATTACCACACGCATCCGTTTTCTTTCTTTTCTTTTCTTCAGCTTGTCTACATCTCGCATTTCGACTGTGTGCATTCGTTTTCTCATCTGTGTTTTACATTAATTATTGCATCAATCTCAAACATCCGATGATAAGGAACTAACACAACAACAGCAATTGCATGAGGGATTCACATCAATGGAGAAAGTTAATGAGTGAGTCAGTGAGATAGAGAAGCCGGTAGATACTGTTTCGGATATGGGTGGTACAGTGAGCAACACACACTTTCATACCTGTCAAGTTTTGGATTTGAAAATAAGGGAAATTTTCCGGCGCCCTCCGCGAGCAGTCCCACCACCCCAACCAAGCTCCAGTATCCCTTACATTTTAAGACAGGTGTTATAGCCTAAATGAAAACACAAAAGGGTATATATGAAGAGCATTTATTTAAAGGCTTATTTGCATATTTTCTGTTCATTTAACATTGCTTGTCTTTACATTTACATTTTATTTTCATTCCATACATTCTTTTCATTTCATATTGCTTTTCTTTTACAGTTTTTTCATTTCACATAACTTTCCAGATTTCTCGTGCTGACATACATCATTCCTTCCTCCGTGTGAGATGCTGAAGTCGCAGTTACAAAACGCGTGACTGTCCCCCACCCTGCTCCTCTTCAGAAAAGTAAATTAGCTGTCCCATTGATCGTGGTATTTACATGAGGGTTTTGGTTTTTTGGCAGGAGTGCCTTCCATCGTTGTCGTAGCATCCATCATACGTCTCTGTTTTTTTTTTTTTATTCCCGCGTTGTCACTCATCATCTGACCTCACACACTAACCTCGCGACAACTGCCACCTACAGTACCTGTAGTAGGCTGCTGCAGGTGGCAGTTATCGCGAGGCTAGTGACAGAGCTCAGATTGGGAATGTTTTTTTTTTTACTCCGCCCGGGCCCGGTGTATTATTTTTTAATAACGCAGGTTAAAATACGGGAGATTTACGGGAAAATACTAATACGGGAGGACGGCGGGAAAGAAGGGTAAAATACAGGACTTTCCCACCAAAACAGGATACTTGACAGGTATGCACTTTGGTTCCTGCTGTAGAGCCCCCACAGCAGGACATCTGGGTGATGTCTCAGCGGCATACTCGCCCAGCAATGTGACACCACTCTCCTGTTCCTGTTATGGTTTCCAATCAATTCTCCCCACTCAGTGATGCACCCACTGAGAGTAAGTTAATTTGCTAATTTTTTATCAGATCTTGTAGTTACTGTAGATAGAGCCTTAATTGTTGGTGACTTGATACATTGGGATTAGCATTTATTGATATTCTCAACTCTCTTGGAGTCAGACAAAATACAGGACCAACTCATCACCAACTCATAATCATACACTAGATTTAATTCTTTCATATGGAGTTGATGTTGATAAAATATAAATTCTGCAGTAGAGCGATGACATCTCTGATCATTACATCGTCTCTTGTATGCTGCAATCAACTAATGTTACTCAATTTACACCATGCTATCATTCAGGTAGAACTATTCTTTCGACCACTAAAGATAGCTTCACTAATAATCTTCCAGATTTATCTCATACACTCAATAAACCCCAAAGCCCAGAAGAACTTGATGAAATAACAAAAAATATAAATGCAGTCTTCTCTAGCACCCTTGATATTGTCACCCCACTTCGATTAAAGAAAATTAAAGAAATAAGCCCTGCACCATGGTACACTGATCACATTCATGCTCTCAAGAGAGCAGCTCGGAAAATGGAGCGCGTGTGGAAAAATACAAAATTAGAAGTATTTCGTGTTGCATGGAAGGATAGTGTCTGTAGCTACAGACAGGCATTAAAAGCTGCCAGGTCAGCATATTTTAGTTTAACTCATATAAAATAACCACAACAATCCTAGATGTTTATTCAGTACTGTGGCTAAATTGGTTAGGAATAAAGCTTCAACAGAACCAGATATTATGTCACAGCTCAAGAGTAATGACTTCATGAATTTCTTTACAGATAAAATTGAAATAATCAGAAATAAAATTGGAATTATGCAATCATCTGTCATCGCACCTCAGAAAACAGTGCCTAATAATTTTCCTCACATGCAACTTCAATCTTTCTCTGTCATAGGTCATGAAGAGCTAACAAAACATCAAAAGCCACAACTTGTTTAGATCCTATACCAACTAAGCTCTTAAAAGAGGTATCTCCTGTAATCTCAGAACCTCTCCTTAATATCATTAACTCCTCGCTATGCTTAGGACATGTCCCAAGAAACTTTAAAATGGCAATTATCAAACTGCTTATTAAGAAGCCACAACTTGATCCTGGAGAACTTGCTAATTATAGACCAATTTCAAATCTCCCGTTTATGTCAAAAATACTAGAAAAGGTAGTATCCTCCCAAATATGTTCATTTCTACAGAGAAATAGTATATATGAAGAATTTCAATCAGGATTTAGGCCTCATCACAGTACAGAGACTGCACTTAGCAAGTCATTTGAGTTACAAATGACTTGCTCTTATCATCTGATCGGGGCTGCATTTCTCTTCTAGTGCTTTTAGACCTTAGTGCTGCATTCGACACGATAGATCACGACATTCTCTTGAATAGGCTGTAGAATTATGTTGGAATTTGTGGAGTTGTATTAGCATGGTTTAGGTCATATTTAGCAGACTGCTACCATTTTTGTTTATGTAAATGAGGAATTGTCAAACCAAACAAAAGTAAAATATGGAGTGCCACAGGGATCCGTTTTAGGGCCTCTGCTTTTCTCTTTGTATATGCTTCCCCTGAGAGATATTATCAGGAATCATGGAATAAGTTTCCACTGCTATGCTGACGATACACAACTTTATATTTCTTCAAAACCTGATGAGATATCAGAATTCTCTAAATTAGCAGAGTGTATCAATGAAATAAAAGATTGGATGGCCAGAAATTTCCTTCTACTCAATTCTGACAAAACAGAGGTACTAATTATTGGACCAAAAAACTCTAAAAATAAACCGCTAAAATATAATTTGTCACTAGATGGATGTACTGTTACATCATCTTCAACAGCGAAGAACTTAGGTGTTATATTTGATACCAATCTGTCCTTTGAAAATCAAATTACAAATGTTTGTAGAACAGCATTCTTCCACCTAAGACATATTGCTAAATTAAGGCACATGCTCTCTGTTGCTGATGCCGAAAAACTATTTCATGCATTCATGACCTCAAGACTAGATTATTGTAATGCATTACTGGGAGGATGTCCAGCAAGATCAATAAATACAGTTGGTTCAAAATGCAGCAGCCAGAGTGCTAACAAGAACCAAGAAATATGATCATATTAGCCCCATTTTATCATCATTACATTGGCTACATTTTAAATTCTGTATTAATTTTAAAATTCTGTTAACTACATACAAAGCTTTGAATGGTCTAGCTCCGCAGTACTTAAGTGATCTTCTACCACGCTATATTCCAACATGTTCATTAAGATCGCAAAATTCTGGCCTGTTAATAGTTCCTAGAATACCAAAATCCACAAAAGGAGGTAGATCCTTTTCATATTTGGCTCCTAAACTATGGAATAGTCTCCCAAACACTGTTTCGAGATGCAGACACGCTCTCTCAGTTTAAGTCTAGACTAAAGACTCATCTATTTAGCCAGGCATACACCTAATTTATTCTCCAACCCACAATTAGGCTGCTTTAGTTGGGTCTGCCGGAACCAGAAACATTGAGCATTTTTTACTAATAAGGTTACAGCCATCAGCAATACATTCACTGCACCACACCCTGTCAAACACCTGGCTCCTGTATGCAACTCTTCTTTCCCTACATTCTCTCCTTTAACTGACACAGAGGTCTCTAAACTCCTCCTCTCCAACCACCCCACAACCTGTTCCCTTGACCCCATTCCATCATACCTTCTCCAGGCCATCTCTCCGTCCATCCTACCTGCACTTAAACACATAATTAACACATCTTTTCTTGCAGGCACTTTTCCCACTACATTTAAGCAGGCTCGAGTAACCCCACTGCTGAAAAAACCTGCACTTAACCCCACACAGATCAGAGAACACTACAGACCAGTCTCTCTCATCCCATTCATGGCAAAAACACTTGAAAGGGCAGTTTTCAATCAGATCTCTGCCTATCTCTCACAAAACAAGCTGCTGGATGACAATCAGTCAGGCTTCAAAAGTGGACACTCCACTGAGACTGCCCTGCTATCTGTCACGGAGTCGCTGAGACAGGCTAAAGCTGAATCCAGATCATCCATTCTGATTCTGCTGGACCTTTCTGCTGCCTTTGACACAGTCAACCATCAGATCCTACTCTCTACCCTCTCTAAACTGGGCATCACTGGAACTGTGCTTGACTGGTTCAACTCCTATCTCTCAGAAAGGTCCTTTGAGGTAGCCTGGAGAGGGGAGGTATCCAAGCCACATCAGTTACTTACTGGGGTACCTCAGGGATCAGTGCTTGGGCCGCTTCTCTTCTCCATATACACAACATCACTGGGACCCATCATCCAGTCACATGGTTTCCCTTACCACTGCTACGCTGATGACATGCAACTCTACTTGTCTTTCCAGCCCAACAATACCACAGTGACCGCTCGAATCGCTGCCTGTCTGGCAGACATCTCAGCCTGGATGAAGGAACATCACCTGCAACTCAACCTGCCAAGACCGAACTCCTTGTCTTTCCAGCCAACCCTGCTGTTGAACACAACATCACCGTGCAACTGGGTACAACTACAGTTTCGCCTTCCAAAACGGTCAGAAATCTAGGGGTAACCATTGATGATGAGCTAAATTTCACAGACCACATCTCAAAGACTGCAAGATCATGTAGATTTACACTCTACAATATCAGGAAGATAAGACCCTTCCTCTCTGTACATGCCACACAACTGCTCGTTCAGTCACTTGACATAACTAGACTGGACTACTGTAACGCTCTCATTGCAGGCCTTCCTGCATGTGCTATTAGACCTCTCCAAATGATACAGAATGCAGCAGCACGTCTGGTCTTTAATGAACCTAAGAGAGCACATGTTACACCACTCTTTGTCTCTCTCCACTGGCTGCCGGTTCATGCACGTACTGAATTCAAGGCCCTGATGCTGGCATACAAAACAGTCACTGGGTCTGCTCCAGCATACCTAAAAACATTTATGCAGAGCTACGTTCCCACCAGAAGCCTGCGGTCAGCTAAGGAACGGCGCCTTGTAGTACCAAAACAAAGAGGCACCAAAACACTTTCCCGGACTTTCAGTTTCATCATACCACGTTGGTGGAATGACCTTCCCAACTCAATCCATGAAGCTGATTCACTCACTCTATCTTCAAAAAACGGCTAAAAACACATCTTTTCCAAAAGCACTTAACCGGTCACTAGAAGAAAATAAAAAATTATAAATTATTTACAATTCTTGTTGCTCTTAAATCTGTTTTGTATACTATTCTGATGATAGTGAAACTTTGTAATATGGCACTTTTCGTACCACTGTCTCCTTAAGATGATTTGCTTATGTTTTCCTCTTTTGTAAGTCGCTTTGGATAAAAGCGTCTGCCAAATTAATAAATGTAAATGTTAATCGTAGAAAACATTCCCTGTCTTAGGTCAGTTAGGATCACTACTTTATTTTAAGAATGTGAAATGTCAGAATAATAGTAGAGAACATGATTTATTTCAGATTTGATTTCTTTTATCACATTCCCAGTAGGTCAGAAGTTTACATACACTTTGTTAGTATTTGGTAGCATTACTTAAAATTGTTTAACTATGGTCAAACATTTTGGGTAGCCTTCCACAAGCTTCTCACAATAAGTTGCTGGAATTTTGGCCCATTCCTCCAGACAGAACTGGTGTAACTGAGTCAGGTTTGTAGGGCTTCTTGTTTGCACACGCTTTTTCAGTTGCCACAAATTGTCTATCGGATTGAGGTCACAGCTTTGTGATGTCCACTCCAATGCCTTGACTTTGTTGTATTTAAACCATTTTGCAATAACTTTGGAGATATGCTTGGAGTCATTGTCCATTTGAAAGACACATTTGTGACCGAGCTTTAACATCCTGGCTGATGTCTTGAGATGTGGCTTCAATATATCCACATCATTTTCCTTCCTCATGATGTCATCTATTTTGTGAAGTGCAGCAGTCCCTCCTGCATCAAAGGACCCCCACAACATGTTGCTGCCACCCACATGCTTAAAAGTTGGGATGGTGTTCTTTGACTTGCAAGCCTCACCCTTATTCCTCCAAACATAGCAATGGTCATTATGGCCAGACAGTTAAAAAAAAAAATTCATTAGACCAGAGGACATTTATCCAAAATCTTTGTCCCCATGTGCACTTTCAAATTGTAGTCTGGCTTTTTTTTTTTTTTTGCAGTTTCGGAGCAGTGGCTTCTTCCTTGCTGAGCAGCCTTTCAGGTTATGTCGAAATAGGACTTGTTTTACTGTGGATATAGATACTTGTCTACTTGTCTTGTTTCCTCCAGCATCTTCACAAGGTCCTTTGTTGTTGTTCTGGGATTTATTTGCACTTTTCACACCAATCTACATTAATCTCTAGGAGACAGAATGTGTCTCCTTCCTGAGTTGTATGATGGTTGTGTGGTCCCATGGTGTTTATACTTGTGTACTACTGTTTGCACAGATGGATTTGGTACCTTCAGGCATTTGGTAATTGTTCCCAAGGATGAACCAGACTTGTGGAGGTCTTGGCTGATTTCTTTAGATTTTCCCATGATGTGAGGTAGAGGTAAGGCCTTAAGGTAGGCCTTAAAATACATCCAAAGGTACACCTCCAATTCAGTACACCTCCTGTTTGAAGGATATTGGCTAATTGTCTGAAGGCTTGACATAATTTTTTGGAAATTTCCAAGCTGCTTAAAGGCACAGTTAACCAACTGGAATTGTGATATGGTCAATTAAAAGCTAAACAATCTGTCTGTAAACAATTGTTGGAAGAATAACTTGTGTCGTGCACAAAGTAGATGTCCTAACGACTTGCCAAAACAATAGTTTACTAATATTAAATCTGTGGTTAAAAAAATAGTAAAAATAGTTTTAATGACTTCAACCTAAGTGTATGTACACTTCTTCAACTGTATTTAATATATATATATATATAAAAAGTAAATGCAACAGGTGTTTTTGTTGCACTTATATTGACAATAGTTTTTCTTAGTTGTAAACCTGAAAATAAGCTTAAAATATAGATGTTGAGTTTACGGTTACAATTTGATTTCAGATTCATGAACAGATTTATTCAGACTTGACTTGGCATGCAATGGACTCAGTCTTGAGTCTGACTTGGCCCCCTTTGGACTCTGACTCGATTGTTTAAAGACTCAGACTTGAGTCTGACTCGACTAAGGTGGACTCCAACACTAACGTAAATGCTTCAGGGATAGACATGCGCAATAGCTTTCTAATTCCTTTGTTAATGTTTACATCCTTGAAATAGTCAGTACTCCACTGGAAGCAATTCAAGGGTCTGTATCCCACCCATCTTGCAGTTTAAATGAGTTAGGCAGGGTAATTATATATTTGTCAATGGACAGCGGTCTGGATCCTATAACCCAAGGACTTAATGTTAAAGCTCTGTCATTGCTCAAAAAACAAAACATTGAACTTCATGTCTGAACTCTCAACTTCATCCAAAATTATCCTCTGTGACTCTCCCTGGCTTCACTCTTAATTTCCTATTTCCTGATCTATAAAATGGGTGACCGTGACAATAAATACAAACACACAATATGATAGAAGTAGATGTCTTTATTGTGATCTTAAGTTATGTGAACTAATTGATGACTTTACAGAGCCACACGCACGTGCTTTGCACTCAAGTAATTCCATGGTAAATATAGTGTGAAATATGGAAATCTTAAAGGCTCTGTGCGAAGCTTGTTGAAACCAGATTAAACAGCCCTGACATTCTTAACAGCAGTGACAAGGTAAACAGGAAAACATTGTGCCACAACAGTAATTACAAGCTTTACAATCCACACATCACCGGTTTTAGTACATTGCAGTTAGCAACACTAACTGTGTAAACTATGGTATTTTGGTAGAAATGTTGAATACATTTATAATAAATGTTGCAACATTATACTTATGTTAAATATTATAAATTAGGAGAATATAGGTCATTTTTATTGCACTTATTCTTCATAGAATCTACAAGGATATTGTGATACATTACAAATTTCATAGTTTGTTTGTTAAAAACCATAATTAAATCTGGTAGGAAGAGCATGGTTTTAAATGTGATTACCATAATCCTACTAACACCACAGCACAATTCTGGGTACTATGCAAGAACTGTGGTAAACAAGAGCTTGGACCCCCCTGAACTAAGAATGAAGCTTTTATTTTATATCCTCTGTAAATTAGTTCAGTTTTAATTAACTTTGATAGAAAAAGATCGTAACAATAATTAAGTGCCTGATGAAAGATCTACCTGTTTATCAGTTAAGAAGTCCTACTGTCAGAATATTTTAACACAGCCCAACATACCTTAATTGTTAGGAAAATTTTACAGATTGCATTGTTGGTAATATCAGTAAATTCAAATCTGCCACCCAACTGAAGGCTTTTTTATCAAATGTACATTTCTATGTGATAGAAAATTTGCAATATTAATATTGTTAACTGCATTTGTGTCTCAATAATAATAATGTCACTATAAATAGTAATGTTGGACTGAGTGCATTTAAGTGATTTTATAAATCGTTTGCATGTTTTCTTTCATTCTTGAAAAAAAATTAATAATAATAATTTGCATGCGTGTTATGGTGGTAGGGCATTTGCTCTTCAAAGATTTTAGCCAATCATAACAATGGGTGTGTCTTCAAAGTTAAGCACAATCAAAACCAGGCATTTCACACAAAGGGCCAAAGACAGTTACACAAAATAAACCTGTAAGATGTAAGCTGTAAGATGTCATGGTAATTTCATCAACTGGTATGATGATGGCAGTGGTGGTGGCATAGTGGGCTAAAGCACATAACTTGTTAATCAGAAGGTTGCTGGTTCGATCCCCACAGCCACCACCATTGTGTCCTTGAGCAAGACACTTAACTCCAGGTTGTGCCGGGGGGATTGTCCATGTAATAAGTGCACTGTAAGTCACTTTGGATAAAAGCGTCTGCCAAATGCATAAATGTAAATGATCAAAATGTTATTTTATCCATCCTATAAGAGTTATTGGCAGGTATCATTCTTTTAGTCTCTTTCACATGGTAAAGATTCTCAAGATAAAATGTGCACATTTGGGCAAAACTTCTTTAAATGTCTCCGTAAAGTACTTAATGTGCTGTAACTCTTTCCACACGGAGAGCAATAGTATGGATTCTCTCTAGTATGCACCTTCTCATGTCTTTTCTGCTGTTTGGGACGCTTGAACCCCTTTCCACAGTGTGAGCACTTGTAAGGTTTTTCCCCAGTATGAATTCTTTGGTGCACTTTCAAGTCTTCAGCTCTGATAAAAGCTTTGCCACAATAGCAGCAGATGTGAGATTTCTCACTAAAATGTATTCTCTGGTGCTGTTTCAGATTTGACATTTGTGAAAAACTCTTTCCACAAACAGCGCAGATGTAAGGCTTCTCATTAGTCTCGTGAAGTTTCAAATGTCTTTTTAGCATTGATGCAAAAATAAATTTTTGGCCGCACTGATCACAGTTAAATGGCTTTTCTTCAAAGTGATAGCGTAGATGAAGTCTGAGACCATCTGCCTGTTTGAAACTCTTGCCACACTCTGAACAGTGGTGTAATTGCTTTGAGTGAATATTTGTATGTTTTCTTAGGCTACATGGACTTGCCAAAATCTTTCCACACTCAAGGCATGTAAAAGGCTCTCTAGTGTGCGTTCTCGTGTGCTCCTTAAGACTCTCTTTGTGTCTGAAACACTTTCCACACTGAAGGCATGTGAAAGGTGTCTCACCAGTGTGAGTTCTTGAGTGGACATTAAGGTGTCCTTTTTGTGTGAAATTCTTTCCACACTGATGACATGTGAAAGGCTTCTCTCCAGTGTGAGTTCTGATGTGGACATTAAGTTGTCCTTTTTGTCTGAAACTCTTTCCACATTGAGGGCAGATGAAAGAATGCTTTGTTTTTGCTTTTCGAGTTCTTTTTTGGGAGAATTTCTTATCTGTCTGTGAGCAACTATAAGATTTTTCTCCAGTTATGAAATCACAAGGTTTCTGATACGGCTGTTTCTCCTCCTCTTCGTTAAGTTCCTCACTTTCCTCTTTCACTTCCATAGGGTCTAAAATGAACAAACAGTCATGAGTCAATGCAAGAGGGATCATTAAAGTTATGAATAACAGGAAAATACAGTACAATAAAAGTGAACTACAAAAAAATAGCAGAATACAACAAAGATCAAGTATTCATTTCTATGTAACATTTGTCACACTAAAATGTAAATTCTGTCATTTTCATCATGAATGCACACAACACATTCAGCTGTGCATTTTAATTGTCTGTGCAGATGTTAGTTGTAATATTATATTTATGTTATTTGTATGATTTTCTCCCCTTTTCTCCCAAATTTGGCATGCCCAATTCCCAATGTGCTCTAGGTGCTTGTGGTGGTGTAGTGACTTCAATCCGGGTGGCGGAGGAAGTAGTTCATGCTTAAATTTATGTTATTGACATAATTGATTAATCTTATGCACTGATGAGCCAAAATATTCTGACCACCTGCCTAATATACTGTTGGTCGTCCACATGCCGCAAAAATAGAACCAAGGCATGGACTCTATAAGATCCCTGAAGGTATCTTGTGGTATCTGGCATCAAGACATTAGCAGCAGATCCTTCAAGTCTTGTAAGTTGCGAGGTGGAGTGACCGTGGATCGGACTTGTTGGTTCACAACATCCCACAGATGCTCAATCGGATTGAGATCTGGAGAATATGGAGGCCAGGGCAACACCTTGAACTCTTCACTTTTTCATACAGTTGTATATTCATGCCCTCTTCAATAATAATCACTGGCTTTGCCACAATATATTAGTCATTTAAAAGTAAAAGAGTCCCATAAAAATGTTTGGTTACACAGCCACCAACATTAATAACATACTGTGTTTGCGATGTATCATATTTATCAGATCCAAGCATGTCAATGGCTTATCAGTTCTTCAGCATCAGAAAAAGGTCTTTGAGAGTAGAGTTAAACTGTTTTAATTTAACAGCTCCTGTGATTGTATAACTACAGCCACCAACTCTGGTGAACTGCCTAAAGATTTGATACTTGAATGTTCCTCATGGGTCAGTAAATAAAAATCAAGAATGGACACAAACCTCTTTGTTCTCCAGTGTCTTCATTTTTTAGTCTGAATGGTTCTGATATACTGAAGTCTTCACTCTCCTCTTTAATGAACTCCTCTTTAACAAACTCCATCTTTTCAGGGGAACTTGAAATTGTTTTTGATTTTTTAAACCTGTAAAAGAAAATTAACAACTTTAAATAAAAATACATTAAATTAGTTAATCATGATTAACCTTGTGATTTTTTTAGGTAACACAGTCAGTTTTTCTTTACTATAAAGACTAGGGATGGGCATTTTCAGGTTATTTTTAAAGTTGAGTACTCTAACCCACTGTAAACTATTTCAGAAGATAAAAAAGTGTTGAACAAAATGGCTATGAAAACAATAGGCAGTCTCTGCAGTCTGCGCATGCAATGTGATGGGTCTAAATTTACAAGACGCGTAATACAGATTACTAGCTCTCTTTTGTGGAGGAAGCGATGGTCGGGTAAACTGTACACCGCAAGTCTTTATTTTCCAACTTTTCAGAGAACACAAAACGCTTTGCTTTTCAGCGCAACAAATGAACACACAGATCAACCCCTCCTAAACAGACAAAACAGATAAAACGCCCTTTTATCCCTCTCCAGCTCTCACTGCAACACAAAACAGCTGTTAAGATACTTTCCCATAGGTGTCAATCCTTACCGCTCTTCCTCTCCTGCCCACATCACCGCAACAGTATAACATTATATTAGGCTTCTTTGATAAGCATAATTGTAATGCAATAGAAAGACGACATGTTCTTATTTAAGAAGACATGAGTAATGTAATGTGACCATGCAGTTTAAAACATAAATAGAATATGCCTAATAAAGAATACAAATGTGGTAAACAAAGGAGATTAGAGTAAGAGCGTGCAATTACAGATTCCCTCTCTCTCTCTCTTCCTCCAATGGACGTTTCAAATTTGCTTTTTATATGGCAGTAATAAATTGCATGATGCATAATGACTGTAATTTTACAAGTACACCTTGAACTTTAACCAGATGATCTATGAATATTTAGACAGTGTAGGTTCAGCACTGATGCCCGTCATTTTAATCCTGTTCTGCGTGCATTTGTTCCAAAATACTCTCACAGCGAAATCGTCAGGATTCCTAAGACTTTTCTAAATTTGGCTAATTCGTATGATATTGTGCGACTGCACTAATTCCCACGACTTTCACTACAGCCAATGACATCACTGGACATCTTTTACATCTAATACGCGATGTTGTGTATTCTGTCGCACACAACAGCTTCCTATCATGTGTACACACTCTACTGATCGGTTAAGGGGTTTGGGTAAGGGCATAATAAGCTGCGTTCATACTGCCAGCTACTTTGTCGCTCCATGTCGCCAGTGGTTGGCGGTTAGGTCGCTAGTGGTGTGTATGGCGAGTCTGAACAACACTGTTTATTTACAATTCATATAATTATTAAAATATGAGGATCATACGAGCTCTACCATCTTCTCTCCTGATGGCTGTCGCTCGCGAAAGTCGCTCTTCATTTGCATAAAGTTAAAGATTTCTCAACTTTGTTGAGTCGCTGGACACGCCCACATCCGGTCGCCAACGGTCACACGAAGTTGCGAGCTCTCATTGAAAATGAATGAGATGAGGTGGTTTTTGTCGCTAAGTATATCTTTAAAGCTGCGTTCACACTGCCAGTGACACACAGTGACAAAACTACCTCATCTCATTAATTTTCAATGAGAGCTCGCGACTTCCGGCAAAACGAGCAACGACGACCGTTGGCGACCGGATGTGGGCGTGTCCAGCGACTCGACAAAATTTAGAAATGTGGAACTTTATGCAAATTAAGAGCGACTTTCGCGAGCGACAGCCAATACAAGAGAAGATGGTAGAGCTCACGTGATCCTCATATTTTAAAAATAACATTAATTGTAAACATACAGTGTTGTTCAGACTCTCCATACACACCACTAGCGACCTAACCGCCAACCACTGGCGACATGGAGCGACAAAGTAGCTGGCAGTGTGAACGCAGCGTAACGCCTTGTGAGCGAAACTCGCTCTTATTTCCGCATTAGACATCCGGGAGTTATTGCTAACAAAATCATGCGACATCACACCAAATAGTCACATCGTAAATTTTGTATGACTTTTCATGAGTCAGACTAATTTGTTCAGTTTCCAGTCAAAAAACTTCACCACGAGTCGCTTATAATTCACATCGTGTACATTTACGTTACATGAATTGATGCAGTCACTTTCGTTAATTAAATATGATTGAGAGTCAATACATCTGAAACTCTGCCTTAAAGCCATCATTATTTATTTCATTAAAGTCTGTTATAATTCAAAGATTTCGCCACCTCGACAAGGTTACATACAACTTCCATGTTTGTTAGTATTTCCACATTATTTTCATGTTGAGAAGACAAACTCTGGACATACTGACCAACGTGATCAGCACCTTAGGACCGGACAGTCCCGTAATGAAGCACTTAAGCCCAACTTTATAACGAGCGATCTATGTGCTGGTTTGGGAAACAGGCGTTACTCCATTGTAAAATAACGAGTTCATTATATATTGAACATAAAGTCAAAACACCATGTATATTATAAAGAGAGAGAGAGAGCATGTTCACAATTTTCATATAATTTAAATACTGTATATTTGCATCTAATTCTGTTTTTTTTTATTATTATTATTGTGCGCGAGACGAGTAAAAGAACAGCTGAATAAATGAATAAACATCTGTCCAGATTCCCAAACTATTTTGCATATATTTAATCTGAACAATGCAATTCGATTGAAACTTGGATGCATGTACATGTAGGCGGTTTTTGACGTTGTTTAACTTCTCTGTTTCTCGACAGTTTCAAACACTCACCTTTACTCAGAAATCTAAAGAAAGTATTCAGTGGCGCAGCATTTATTACGTCATCACAACATGACCGTCTTCTTCTTTACTTTTTTGGAGATTCGTTTTCTAAGGGCATATCGCCACCTGCTGGGCTAGTGTGCAACCCTCAAATTAGTGACGGTAAAAAAAGGCAGGCGTGCATAAAAATTCCAGGGCAAGGTGATGAAGATGTGGATAGACATTTATCCTCAACCATTTTCTTTAATGACTGGCAGAATGGAATAATGTAGTTTGGGTCTAAAATTCCAACAAACTCCCTAAAGCAAGCATCTTCAACAATTATAAATGGCCTGCAATCTTTTACAATCGTGTTAAGCAAGGCCCCATCAATCATTTGTTTTCGGATTCCTGTAATACAGTACTTAAAATATAACTGAGGTAATACAGCCTTTAAAACATTAATGTACACAGTTTACCTTCTTCCACTATTTAAGATACATTTTTATAAAGTCTGCAATAGACAAACAAATAATTGACCGATCAGAAGGCTTATACATTGGTTGCTTGTAGCTGTTGGTCCACTTCCTGAAGATGTGTTCTCATGTTTAGCTCTAAAATGTCTCAACATTGTGAATGTGTTGTTATTATATGACAATTGCTAAGAACAAATTCAATTGCTCTCAAGGATGAGCCAGACTTGAGGAGGTCCACAACTGTTTTCTGAGGTCATGGCTGATTTCTTTTGATTTTCTCATCAAGTCAAGTCAAGTGGTTTTTATTGTCGTTTCAACCATATACAGTTAGTACAGTACACAGCAAAACGAGACAACGTTCCTCCAGGACCATGGTGCTACATAAAAACAACAAAGGACCAACATAGGACCACATGAGACTACACAACGAAATAAAATACCTATATAAACTACCTATATATACCTATATAAAGTGCACGTGCAAACATGTGCAAAAAGTACAGGACAGTACAACAAATTACTGACAATGAACAGGACAATAGACAGTGCAGCGCCGACCAGTACTCAGTAGTGCATGATATCATGCAAAGAGGCACCGAGTTTGAAGGTAGGCCTTAAAATACATCCACAGGTACACCTCCAATTCAGTACACCTCCTATCAGAAGCTAATTGTCTAAAGACTTGACATACTTTTCTGCTTAAAGGCACAGATAAATTTGTTTATGTAAATTTCATCCCACTTTAATCGTGATTATAGTCTATTAAAAGTGAAACATTCTGTCTGTAAACAATTGTTGGAAAAATTACTCATGTCATGCACAAGGTAGATGTTCTAAATGACTTGCCCAAACTATAGTTTGTTAATATTGAACCTGTGTCATAGCACACGAAGGCAGCATTATTTTATGTTAAAATAATATCCGACATTTTATTATTGAAGATGTTTTTAGCGCTATGAAATCATATGCATCTCATCTAAAGTGACTTTTGTACATTCTAAAACTAATAAATTATTGTCTATTATGAAGCCTAACATTTATAAAACTATTTAAATTGGTTAATCGATTTATGTGCTTTTCTGGTATAATGCCGAAGTGATTCTTGGGAAAGTCAGCGTCGTCTGTAGTCCTGAACTTCTGTTGCTTCCTACTTTTACCCTGTGGCAGGGCGGAGGGCTGGGCCGGGCCATGATGCTGTACACCCGGCCCCTAATTAGGCTGATCAAGACCCAGAAGTATAAAGGCAACCGGAGGCAGCAGCTTGAGAGAGAGAGAATTACAGGCAGCTGCCAAGTATGTGTTTTTCTTTTTGTTTAAGTTTATTATTAAACTATTATTCACATTGTCAAGCCGGTTCTCGCCTCCTCTTTTCCATTGAATGGTTACATACCCATATTAAGGTCATATGGTAAACATTATAGTAAGCATCAAAACAAAAATAACAAATGAAAATAATAGGAAAAGCACATTTATAAACCTATGCATTTGTATTGTGTGAATGTATTTATATATATATATATATATATATATATATATATATATATATATATATATATATATATATATATATATATTTGTAAAAACGTATGTACATTTAGTTTGTTTAATATAGGTGGGATGAATATTCCAGATGTAGAGCTGAATACAAATCAGTTTTATTCATGAACTTTGTTTGTGAATATGGTAAAAGAAGTCGAGCAATGCTCAGCTGGCGATGTTTATAATCGTGACACGAACCAACATATATAAGCTTTTTAAAAAGAAACATGATGTGTAATACCTGATGACTGTTTGGAAATATACCATAACTCTTAGATGCAATTAAACACCAGCGACACCTGAACACGAGGGCAAAGCGTGCTAAACATGCTTTGACAAAACAGACAAGAGACGATGCCACGGTCCTCCACAGGCCCACACACACACACAACCTGGCAAGGTGCCATGACTGTGACATCACCGGAGGGCGCATGGTGGCAAATTGTGCATAGCGACCACCAGACCCGTGTGAACCACACACAAAGAAACAAACATGAAACACAAGACAGACAGGGGATGATGATGCCATGGTCCTCGTTAGACAAAACCCAACCTGACCAGTTGACAGGACCATGACATCACCGGAGAGCGCACAGCTGTAACATGCGCACAACGGTCCCAAACAACCAGACCCATGAGCTCACAGAACACAAAACACAAAAGCGGGCCGATACTGCCACAGTCCAGTAAGGTAGAACCTCCAACTGACAAGGTGACTGGGCCATGACATTACCCCCCTCGAAGGGATGCCTCCTGGCATTCCAATGGAACATCAAACAAAAGAAAAAAGACAAAAAACAAACACTTAACAAAGAACAAGCAACATCAAAGAAAGGGAGGGAATGGAGGGAAACCAGGGAGGAAAGTTCAATTGGAATTTATTTACAACTCAAAAAGAAAAGTTCATTCTTCAAACAAAGTCAAACCCAGGAACTTTCTCTCCTGAGACACAGGCAGAGATCTGAGGAATCCTCCTCAACAGGGATACTGGGTAAATCACCGGTGGAGGCGGTGGCCAACAAGAAGGTAATCACCCCACACAAGCAGCTATAAGAGCGCATAGTTACACAAACAGTAAACGTTGCAAACACAACAGTGTGAAATATGACAATGATCCGACATGACATTTTAAATTCTATAAATTCTAGAGACTGTTGTATGTGAAAATCCCCAGAAAATCAGCAGTTGCAGACAAACTCGAAGAAGCCAGTCTGGCCCCAACAATCATGCCATGGTCCAAATCAGAGATTTTTTTTCTTTCTCCATTCTGATGGTTGATGTGAACATTAACTGAAGCTCTTGATCCGTTTCTGCATGATTTTATGCACTGAACTGCTGCCACACAATTGGCTGATTAGATAATCACATGGATGATTGTTGGTGCCAGACGGGCTGGTTTTAGTATTTCTGTAACTGCTGATCTCCTGAGAGATCCTGGAGACTCCCGGCAGTTCTGCAGATGGAAATGCCTTGATTATGAGAGAGGTCGTCAGAGAATGGCCAGACTGGTTCGAACTGACAAAGTGTACGGTAACTGGACAATTGTGGTGAGAAGAATAGTATCTTAGAATGCTATTCTGAGATGCGGGTTGGCGCTGTTTAGGGGCATGAGGGGGACCTACACAATATTAGGTGGTTTTATTGTTGTGGCTGATCCGTGTATATACAGTATATAAATATAATAGAAGAAAATAAACTGCAAAAAAAAAGAAACATCCCTTTTTCAGGACACTGTATTTTAAAGATAATTTTGTAAAAATCCAAATAACTTTACAGATCTTTATTGTAAAGGGTTTAAACTATGTTTTCCATGCTTGTTCGATGAACCATAAACAATTAATGAACATGCACCTGTGGAACATCATTAAGACACTAACAGCTTACAGACGGTAGGCAATTAATGTCACAGTTATAAAAACTTGGGACACTAAAGAGACCTTCTACTGACTCTGAAAAACACCAATAGAAAGTTGCCCAGGGTCCCTGCTCATCTGTGTGAACATGCCTTAGGCATGCTGCATGGAGGCATGAAGACTGCAGATGCTGTGTGTCACAGCATCATCGGAATGAGCTTATTGTCATTGTAGGCAATCTCAATGCTGTGCATTACAGGGAAGACATCCTCCTCCCTCATGTGGTACCCTTCCTGCAGGCTCATCCTGATGTGACCCTAAAGCATGAC